>NW_028167303.1:0-162090 GCF_963513975.1 Fringilla coelebs | reverse complement strand
ACCCTAACCCTAACCCTAACCCTAACCCTAACCCTAACCCTAACCCTAACCCTAACCCTAACCCTAACCCTAACCCTAACCCTAACCCTAACCCTAACCCTAACCCTAACCCTAACCCTAACCCTAACCCTAACCCTAACCCTAACCCTAACCCTAACCCTAACCCTAACCCTAACCCTAACCCTAACCCTAACCCTAACCCTAACCCTAACCCTAACCCTAACCCTAACCCTAACCCTAACCCTAACCCTAACCCTAACCCTAACCCTAACCCTAACCCTAACCCTAACCCTAACCCTAACCCTAACCCTAACCCTAACCCTAACCCTAACCCTAACCCTAACCCTAACCCTAACCCTAACCCTAACCCTAACCCTAACCCTAACCCTAACCCTAACCCTAACCCTAACCCTAACCCTAACCCTAACCCTAACCCTAACCCTAACCCTAACCCTAACCCTAACCCTAACCCTAACCCTAACCCTAACCCTAACCCTAACCCTAACCCTAACCCTAACCCTAACCCTAACCCTAACCCTAACCCTAACCCTAACCCTAACCCTAACCCTAACCCTAACCCTAACCCTAACCCTAACCCTAACCCTAACCCTAACCCTAACCCTAACCCTAACCCTAACCCTAACCCTAACCCTAACCCTAACCCTAACCCTAACCCTAACCCTAACCCTAACCCTAACCCTAACCCTAACCCTAACCCTAACCCTAACCCTAACCCTAACCCTAACCCTAACCCTAACCCTAACCCTAACCCTAACCCTAACCCTAACCC
The DNA here is from genome assembly GCF_963513975.1 of Fringilla coelebs. Lineage (NCBI taxonomy): Eukaryota > Metazoa > Chordata > Aves > Passeriformes > Fringillidae > Fringilla > Fringilla coelebs. Next base: position 161,300 of record NW_028167303.1, on the reverse strand, counting down.
TAACCCTAACCCTAACCCTAACCCTAACCCTAACCCTAACCCTAACCCTAACCCTAACCCTAACCCTAACCCTAACCCTAACCCTAACCCTAACCCTAACCCTAACCCTAACCCTAACCCTAACCCTAACCCTAACCCTAACCCTAACCCTAACCCTAACCCTAACCCTAACCCTAACCCTAACCCTAACCCTAACCCTAACCCTAACCCTAACCCTAACCCTAACCCTAACCCTAACCCTAACCCTAACCCTAACCCTAACCCTAACCCTAACCCTAACCCTAACCCTAACCCTAACCCTAACCCTAACCCTAACCCTAACCCTAACCCTAACCCTAACCCTAACCCTAACCCTAACCCTAACCCTAACCCTAACCCTAACCCTAACCCTAACCCTAACCCTAACCCTAACCCTAACCCTAACCCTAACCCTAACCCTAACCCTAACCCTAACCCTAACCCTAACCCTAACCCTAACCCTAACCCTAACCCTAACCCTAACCCTAACCCTAACCCTAACCCTAACCCTAACCCTAACCCTAACCCTAACCCTAACCCTAACCCTAACCCTAACCCTAACCCTAACCCTAACCCTAACCCTAACCCTAACCCTAACCCTAACCCTAACCCTAACCCTAACCCTAACCCTAACCCTAACCCTAACCCTAACCCTAACCCTAACCCTAACCCTAACCCTAACCCTAACCCTAACCCTAACCCTAACCCTAACCCTAACCCTAACCCTAACCCTAACCCTAACCCTAACCCTAACCCTAACCCTAACCCTAACCCTAACCCTAACCCTAACCCTAACCCTAACCCTAACCCTAACCCTAACCCTAACCCTAACCCTAACCCTAACCCTAACCCTAACCCTAACCCTAACCCTAACCCTAACCCTAACCCTAACCCTAACCCTAACCCTAACCCTAACCCTAACCCTAACCCTAACCCTAACCCTAACCCTAACCCTAACCCTAACCCTAACCCTAACCCTAACCCTAACCCTAACCCTAACCCTAACCCTAACCCTAACCCTAACCCTAACCCTAACCCTAACCCTAACCCTAACCCTAACCCTAACCCTAACCCTAACCCTAACCCTAACCCTAACCCTAACCCTAACCCTAACCCTAACCCTAACCCTAACCCTAACCCTAACCCTAACCCTAACCCTAACCCTAACCCTAACCCTAACCCTAACCCTAACCCTAACCCTAACCCTAACCCTAACCCTAACCCTAACCCTAACCCTAACCCTAACCCTAACCCTAACCCTAACCCTAACCCTAACCCTAACCCTAACCCTAACCCTAACCCTAACCCTAACCCTAACCCTAACCCTAACCCTAACCCTAACCCTAACCCTAACCCTAACCCTAACCCTAACCCTAACCCTAACCCTAACCCTAACCCTAACCCTAACCCTAACCCTAACCCTAACCCTAACCCTAACCCTAACCCTAACCCTAACCCTAACCCTAACCCTAACCCTAACCCTAACCCTAACCCTAACCCTAACCCTAACCCTAACCCTAACCCTAACCCTAACCCTAACCCTAACCCTAACCCTAACCCTAACCCTAACCCTAACCCTAACCCTAACCCTAACCCTAACCCTAACCCTAACCCTAACCCTAACCCTAACCCTAACCCTAACCCTAACCCTAACCCTAACCCTAACCCTAACCCTAACCCTAACCCTAACCCTAACCCTAACCCTAACCCTAACCCTAACCCTAACCCTAACCCTAACCCTAACCCTAACCCTAACCCTAACCCTAACCCTAACCCTAACCCTAACCCTAACCCTAACCCTAACCCTAACCCTAACCCTAACCCTAACCCTAACCCTAACCCTAACCCTAACCCTAACCCTAACCCTAACCCTAACCCTAACCCTAACCCTAACCCTAACCCTAACCCTAACCCTAACCCTAACCCTAACCCTAACCCTAACCCTAACCCTAACCCTAACCCTAACCCTAACCCTAACCCTAACCCTAACCCTAACCCTAACCCTAACCCTAACCCTAACCCTAACCCTAACCCTAACCCTAACCCTAACCCTAACCCTAACCCTAACCCTAACCCTAACCCTAACCCTAACCCTAACCCTAACCCTAACCCTAACCCTAACCCTAACCCTAACCCTAACCCTAACCCTAACCCTAACCCTAACCCTAACCCTAACCCCTAACCCCTAACCCCTAACCCCTAACCCCTAACCCTAACCCCTAACCCTAACCCTAACCCTAACCCTAACCCTAACCCCTAACCCTAACCCCTAACCCCTAACCCAAACCCCTAACCCTAACCCCTAACCCCTAACCCTAACCCTAACCCTAACCCTAACCCCTAACCCTAACCCCTAACCCTAACCCCTAACCCCTAACCCTAACCCTAACCCTAACCCTAACCCTAACCCTAACCCTAACCCTAACCCCTAACCCCTAACCCCTAACCCCTAACCCTAACCCCTAACCCTAACCCTAACCCTAACCCTAACCCTAACCCCTAACCCTAACCCTAACCCCTAACCCTAACCCCTAACCCTAACCCTAACCCTAACCCTAACCCCTAACCCCTAACCCCTAACCCCTAACACCTAACCCCTAACACCTAACCCTAACCCTAACCCTAACCCTAACCCTAACCCTAACCCTCAGCCGCTTCTCCTGCACACGGAGAGCGTGCTAGCTGCTGAAACGTGAAGAAAGAAGCTGCAGAACACTGGCACTGAGCCTGCAGCTTTCCAGCGGAGAGAAAAAGCTACTTGAACACTCTGCAAGCCTTTCCACTCCCAAAAACATGCACATGGAAGGAGCTGCTGCAAAAGCGATGCTGTGCTCGCTGCTGCTCCTCCTGAAGCTCTGGCTGCTAAATCTGAGGCTTTCCTTCCAATTTCAAGCTGCAAAGCACTTGCTGAATTGCAGGGAAAGTCCGGGAGGCATTTGCTGTGCTGGCACACTTTCTCCTTCCTAGACAGAGTGGAAAAGCTTTTCCCTGCCGTGTAGGCGACAAGAGACGCATTAGACGGGCATCCGGAGCTGTCCGAAGGTAAGCGCCTGTTCCCGGCCTCTTTCGGCACAAGCCCCCGCTCCGGAGCGCACCGCGGCCGGCCGGAGGCTCTCTGCCGGCGAAGGTGCCTCGTCTCCGGCAAGGAAGCCTCAGCCGCTTCTCCTGCACACGGAGAGCGTGCTAGCTGCTGAAACGTGAAGAAAGAAGCTGCAGAACACTGGCACTGAGCCTGCAGCTTTCCAGCGGAGAGAAAAAGCTACTTGAACACTCTGCAAGCCTTTCCACTCCCAAAAACATGCACATGGAAGGAGCTGCTGCAAAAGCGATGCTGTGCTCGCTGCTGCTGCTCCTGAAGCTCTGGCTGCTAAATCTGAGGCTTTCCTTCCAATTTCAAGCTGCAAAGCACTTGCTGAATTGCAGGGAACGTCCGGGAGGCATTTGCTGTGTTGGCACACTTTCTCCTTCCTAGACAGAGTGGAAAAGCTTTTCCCTGCCGTGTAGGCGACAAGAGACGCATTAGACGGGCATCCGGAGCTGTCCGAAGGTAAGCGCCTGTTCCCGGCCTCTTTCGGCACAAGCCCCCGCTCCGGAGCGCACCGCGGCCGGCCAGAGGCTCTCTGCCGGCGAAGGTGCCGCTTCTCCGGCAAGGAAGCCTCAGCCGCTTCTCCTGCACACGGAAAGCGTGCTAGCTGCTGAAACGTGAAGAAAGAAGCTGCAGAACACTGGCACTGAGCCTGCAGCTTTCCAGCGGGGAGAAAAAGCTACTTGAACACTCTGCAACCCTTTCCACTCCCAAAAACATGCACATGGAAGGAGCTGCTGCAAAAGCGATGCTGTGCTCGCTGCTGCTGCTCCTGAAGCTCTGGCTGCTAAATCTGAGGCTTTCCTTCCAATTTCAAGCTGCAAAGCACTTGCTGAATTGCAGGGAAAGTCCGGGAGGCATTTGCTGTGCTGGCACACTTTCTCCTTCCTAGACAGAGTGGAAAAGCTTTTCCCTGCCGTGTAGGCGACAAGAGACGCATTAGACGGGCATCCGGAGCTGTCCGAAGGTAAGCGCCTGTTCCCGGCCTCTTTCGGCACAAGCCCCCGCTCCGGAGCGCACCGCGGCCGGCAGGATGCTCTCTGCCGGCGAAGGTGCCGCTTCTCCGGCAAGGAAGCCTCAGCCGCTTCTCCTGCACACGGAGAGCGTGCTAGCTGCTGAAACGTGAAGAAAGAAGCTGCAGAACACTGGCACTGAGCCTGCAGCTTTCCAGCGGAGAGAAAAAGCTACTTGAACACTCTGCAAGCCTTTCCACTCCCAAAAACATGCACATGGAAGGAGCTGCTGCAAAAGCGATGCTGTGCTCGCTGCTGCTGCTCCTGAAGCTCTGGCTGCTAAATCTGAGGCTTTCCTTCCAATTTCAAGCTGCAAAGCACTTGCTGAATTGCAGGGAAAGTCCGGGAGGCATTTGCTGTGCTGGCACACTTTCTCCTTCCTAGACAGAGTGGAAAAGCTTTTCCCTGCCGTGTAGGCGACAAGAGACGCATTAGACGGGCATCCGGAGCTGTCCGAAGGTAAGCGCCTGTTCCCGGCCTCTTTCGGCACAAGCCCCCGCTCCGGAGCGCACCGCGGCCGGCCGGAGGCTCTCTGCCGGCGAAGGTGCCTCGTCTCCGGCAAGGAAGCCTCAGCCGCTTCTCCTGCACACGGAGAGCGTGCTAGCTGCTGAAACGTGAAGAAAGAAGCTGCAGAACACTGGCACTGAGCGTGCAGCTTTCCAGCGGAGAGAAAAAGCTACTTGAACACTCTGCAAGCCTTTCCACTCCCAAAAACATGCACATGGAAGGAGCTGCTGCAAAAGCGATGCTGTGCTCGCTGCTGCTGCTCCTGAAGCTCTGGCTGCTAAATCTGAGGCTTTCCTTCCAATTTCAAGCTGCAAAGCACTTGCTGAATTGCAGGGAACGTCCGGGAGGCATTTGCTGTGTTGGCACACTTTCTCCTTCCTAGACAGAGTGGAAAAGCTTTTCCCTGCCGTGTAGGCGACAAGAGACGCATTAGACGGGCATCCGGAGCTGTCCGAAGGTAAGCGCCTGTTCCCGGCCTCTTTCGGCACAAGCCCCCGCTCCGGAGCGCACCGCGGCCGGCCAGAGGCTCTCTGCCGGCGAAGGTGCCGCTTCTCCGGCAAGGAAGCCTCAGCCGCTTCTCCTGCACACGGAAAGCGTGCTAGCTGCTGAAACGTGAAGAAAGAAGCTGCAGAACACTGGCACTGAGCCTGCAGCTTTCCAGTGGGGAGAAAAAGCTACTTGAACACTCTGCAACCCTTTCCACTCCCAAAAACATGCACATGGAAGGAGCTGCTGCAAAAGCGATGCTGTGCTCGCTGCTGCTGCTCCTGAAGCTCTGGCTGCTAAATCTGAGGCTTTCCTTCCAATTTCAAGCTGCAAAGCACTTGCTGAATTGCAGGGAAAGTCCGGGAGGCATTTGCTGTGCTGGCACACTTTCTCCTTCCTAGACAGAGTGGAAAAGCTTTTCCCTGCCGTGTAGGCGACAAGAGACGCATTAGACGGGCATCCGGAGCTGTCCGAAGGTAAGCGCCTGTTCCCGGCCTCTTTCGGCACAAGCCCCCGCTCCGGAGCGCACCGCGGCCGGCAGGATGCTCTCTGCCGGCGAAGGTGCCGCTTCTCCGGCAAGGAAGCCTCAGCCGCTTCTCCTGCACACGGAGAGCGTGCTAGCTGCTGAAACGTGAAGAAAGAAGCTGCAGAACACTGGCACTGAGCCTGCAGCTTTCCAGCGGAGAGAAAAAGCTACTTGAACACTCTGCAAGCCTTTCCACTCCCAAAAACATGCACATGGAAGGAGCTGCTGCAAAACCGATGCTGTGCTCGCTGCTGCTGCTCCTGAAGCTCTGGCTGCTAAATCTGAGGCTTTCCTTCCAATTTCAAGCTGCAAAGCACTTGCTGAATTGCAGGGAAAGTCCGGGAGGCATTTGCTGTGCTGGCACACTTTCTCCTTTCTAGACAGAGTGGAAAAGCTTTTCCCTGCCGTGTAGGCGACAAGAGACGCATTAGACGGGCATCCGGAGCTGTCCGAAGGTAAGCGCCTGTTCCCGGCCTCTTTCGGCACAAGCCCCCGCTCCGGAGCGCACCGCGGCCGGCCGGAGGCTCTCTGCCGGCGAAGGTTCCTCGTCTCCGGCAAGGAAGCCTCAGCCGCTTCTCCTGCACACGGAGAGCGTGCTAGCTGCTGAAACGTGAAGAAAGAAGCTGCAGAACACTGGCACTGAGCGTGCAGCTTTCCAGCGGAGAGAAAAAGCTACTTGAACACTCTGCAAGCCTTTCCACTCCCAAAAACATGCACATGGAAGGAGCTGCTGCAAAAGCGATGCTGTGCTCGCTGCTGCTCCTCCTGAAGCTTTGGCTGCTAAATCTGAGGCTTTCCTTCCAATTTCAAGCTGCAAAGCACTTGCTGAATTGCAGGGAAAGTCCGGGAGGCATTTGCTGTGCTGGCACACTTTCTCCTTCCTAGACAGAGTGGAAAAGCTTTTCCCTGCCGTGTAGGCGACAAGAGACGCATTAGACGGGCATCCGGAGCTGTCCGAAGGTAAGCGCCTGTTCCCGGCCTCTTTTGGCACAAGCCCCCGCTCCGGAGCGCACCGCGGCCGGCCGGAGGCTCTCTGCCGGCGAACGTGCCGCTTCTCCGGCAAGGAAGCCTCAGCCGCTTCTCCTGCACACGGAGAGCGTGCTAGCTGCTGAAACGTGAAGAAAGAAGCTGCAGAACACTGGCACTGAGCCTGCAGCTTTCCAGCGGAGAGAAAAAGCTACTTGAACACTCTGCAAGCCTTTCCACTCCCAAAAACATGCACATGGAAGGAGCTGCTGCAAAAGCGATGCTGTGCTCGCTGCTGCTCCTCCTGAAGCTCTGGCTGCTAAATCTGAGGCTTTCCTTCCAATTTCAAGCTGCAAAGCACTTGCTGAATTGCAGGGAAAGTCCGGGAGGCATTTGCTGTGCTGGCACACTTTCTCCTTCCTAGACAGAGTGGAAAAGCTTTTCCCTGCCGTGTAGGCGACAAGAGACGCATTAGACGGGCATCCGGAGCTGTCCGAAGGTAAGCGCCTGTTCCCGGCCTCTTTCGGCACAAGCCCCCGCTCCGGAGCGCACCGCGGCCGGCCGGAGGCTCTCTGCCGGCGAAGGTGCCTCGTCTCCGGCAAGGAAGCCTCAGCCGCTTCTCCTGCACACGGAGAGCGTGCTAGCTGCTGAAACGTGAAGAAAGAAGCTGCAGAACACTGGCACTGAGCGTGCAGCTTTCCAGCGGAGAGAAAAAGCTACTTGAACACTCTGCAAGCCTTTCCACTCCCAAAAACATGCACATGGAAGGAGCTGCTGCAAAAGCGATGCTGTGCTCGCTGCTGCTCCTCCTGAAGCTCTGGCTGCTAAATCTGAGGCTTTCCTTCCAATTTCAAGCTGCAAAGCACTTGCTGAATTGCAGGGAAAGTCCGGGAGGCATTTGCTGTGCTGGCACACTTTCTCCTTCCTAGACAGAGTGGAAAAGCTTTTCCCTGCCGTGTAGGCGACAAGAGACGCATTAGACGGGCATCCGGAGCTGTCCGAAGGTAAGCGCCTGTTCCCGGCCTCTTTCGGCACAAGCCCCCGCTCCGGAGCGCACCGCGGCCGGCCGGAGGCTCTCTGCCGGCGAAGGTGCCTCGTCTCCGGCAAGGAAGCCTCAGCCGCTTCTCCTGCACACGGAGAGCGTGCTAGCTGCTGAAACGTGAAGAAAGAAGCTGCAGAACACTGGCACTGAGCCTGCAGCTTTCCAGCGGAGAGAAAAAGCTACTTGAACACTCTGCAAGCCTTTCCACTCCCAAAAACATGCACATGGAAGGAGCTGCTGCAAAAGCGATGCTGTGCTCGCTGCTGCTGCTCCTGAAGCTCTGGCTGCTAAATCTGAGGCTTTCCTTCCAATTTCAAGCTGCAAAGCACTTGCTGAATTGCAGGGAACGTCCGGGAGGCATTTGCTGTGTTGGCACACTTTCTCCTTCCTAGACAGAGTGGAAAAGCTTTTCCCTGCCGTGTAGGCGACAAGAGACGCATTAGACGGGCATCCGGAGCTGTCCGAAGGTAAGCGCCTGTTCCCGGCCTCTTTCGGCACAAGCCCCCGCTCCGGAGCGCACCGCGGCCGGCCAGAGGCTCTCTGCCGGCGAAGGTGCCGCTTCTCCGGCAAGGAAGCCTCAGCCGCTTCTCCTGCACACGGAAAGCGTGCTAGCTGCTGAAACGTGAAGAAAGAAGCTGCAGAACACTGGCACTGAGCCTGCAGCTTTCCAGCGGGGAGAAAAAGCTACTTGAACACTCTGCAACCCTTTCCACTCCCAAAAACATGCACATGGAAGGAGCTGCTGCAAAAGCGATGCTGTGCTCGCTGCTGCTGCTCCTGAAGCTCTGGCTGCTAAATCTGAGGCTTTCCTTCCAATTTCAAGCTGCAAAGCACTTGCTGAATTGCAGGGAAAGTCCGGGAGGCATTTGATGTGCTGGCACACTTTCTCCTTCCTAGACAGAGTGGAAAAGCTTTTCCCTGCCGTGTAGGCGACAAGAGACGCATTAGACGGGCATCCGGAGCTGTCCGAAGGTAAGCGCCTGTTCCCGGCCTCTTTCGGCACAAGCCCCCGCTCCGGAGCGCACCGCGGCCGGCAGGATGCTCTCTGCCGGCGAAGGTGCCGCTTCTCCGGCAAGGAAGCCTCAGCCGCTTCTCCTGCACACGGAGAGCGTGCTAGCTGCTGAAACGTGAAGAAAGAAGCTGCAGAACACTGGCACTGAGCCTGCAGCTTTCCAGCGGAGAGAAAAAGCTACTTGAACACTCTGCAAGCCTTTCCACTCCCAAAAACATGCACATGGAAGGAGCTGCTGCAAAAGCGATGCTGTGCTCGCTGCTGCTGCTCCTGAAGCTCTGGCTGCTAAATCTGAGGCTTTCCTTCCAATTTCAAGCTGCAAAGCACTTGCTGAATTGCAGGGAAAGTCCGGGAGGCATTTGCTGTGCTGGCACACTTTCTCCTTTCTAGACAGAGTGGAAAAGCTTTTCCCTGCCGTGTAGGTGACAAGAGACGCATTAGACGGGCATCCGGAGCTGTCCGAAGGTAAGCGCCTGTTCCCGGCCTCTTTCGGCACAAGCCCCCGCTCCGGAGCGCACCGCGGCCGGCCGGAGGCTCTCTGCCGGCGAAGGTGCCTCGTCTCCGGCAAGGAAGCCTCAGCCGCTTCTCCTGCACACGGAGAGCGTGCTAGCTGCTGAAACGTGAAGAAAGAAGCTGCAGAACACTGGCACTGAGCGTGCAGCTTTCCAGCGGAGAGAAAAAGCTACTTGAACACTCTGCAAGCCTTTCCACTCCCAAAAACATGCACATGGAAGGAGCTGCTGCAAAAGCGATGCTGTGCTCGCTGCTGCTCCTCCTGAAGCTTTGGCTGCTAAATCTGAGGCTTTCCTTCCAATTTCAAGCTGCAAAGCACTTGCTGAATTGCAGGGAAAGTCCGGGAGGCATTTGCTGTGCTGGCACACTTTCTCCTTCCTAGACAGAGTGGAAAAGCTTTTCCCTGCCGTGTAGGCGACAAGAGACGCATTAGACGGGCATCCGGAGCTGTCCGAAGGTAAGCGCCTGTTCCCGGCCTCTTTTGGCACAAGCCCCCGCTCCGGAGCGCACCGCGGCCGGCCGGAGGCTCTCTGCCGGCGAAGGTGCCGCTTCTCCGGCAAGGAAGCCTCAGCCGCTTCTCCTGCACACGGAGAGCGTGCTAGCTGCTGAAACGTGAAGAAAGAAGCTGCAGAACACTGGCACTGAGCGTGCAGCTTTCCAGCGGAGAGAAAAAGCTACTTGAACACTCTGCAAGCCTTTCCACTCCCAAAAACATGCACATGGAAGGAGCTGCTGCAAAAGCGATGCTGTGCTCGCTGCTGCTCCTCCTGAAGCTCTGGCTGCTAAATCTGAGGCTTTCCTTCCAATTTCAAGCTGCAAAGCACTTGCTGAATTGCAGGGAAAGTCCGGGAGGCATTTGCTGTGCTGGCACACTTTCTCCTTCCTAGACAGAGTGGAAAAGCTTTTCCCTGCCGTGTAGGCGACAAGAGACGCATTAGACGGGCATCCGGAGCTGTCCGAAGGTAAGCGCCTGTTCCCGGCCTCTTTCGGCACAAGCCCCCGCTCCGGAGCGCACCGCGGCCGGCCGGAGGCTCTCTGCCGGCGAAGGTGCCGCTTCTCCGGCAAGGAAGCCTCAGCCGCTTCTCCTGCACACGGAGAGCGTGCTAGCTGCTGAAACGTGAAGAAAGAAGCTGCAGAACACTGGCACTGAGCGTGCAGCTTTCCAGCGGAGAGAAAAAGCTACTTGAACACTCTGCAAGCCTTTCCACTCCCAAAAACATGCACATGGAAGGAGCTGCTGCAAAAGCGATGCTGTGCTCGCTGCTGCTGCTCCTGAAGCTCTGGCTGCTAAATCTGAGGCTTTCCTTCCAATTTCAAGCTGCAAAGCACTTGCTGAACTGCAGGGAACGTCCGGGAGGCATTTGCTGTGCTGGCACACTTTCTCTTTCCTAGACAGAGTGGAAAAGCTTTTCCCTGCCGTGTAGGCGACAAGAGACGCATTAGACGGGCATCCGGAGCTGTCCGAAGGTAAGCGCCTGTTCCCGGCCTCTTTCGGCACAAGCCCCCGCTCCGGAGCGCACCGCGGCCGGCCGGAGGCTCTCTGCCGGCGAAGGTGCCGCTTCTCCGGCAAGGAAGCCTCAGCCGCTTCTCCTGCACACGGAGAGCGTGCTAGCTGCTGAAACGTGAAGAAAGAAGCTGCAGAACACTGGCACTGAGCCTGCAGCTTTCCAGCGGAGAGAAAAAGCTACTTGAACACTCTGCAAGCCTTTCCACTCCCAAAAACATGCACATGGAAGGAGCTGCTGCAAAAGCGATGCTGTGCTCGCTGCTGCTCCTCCTGAAGCTCTGGCTGCTAAATCTGAGGCTTTCCTTCCAATTTCAAGCTGCAAAGCACTTGCTGAATTGCAGGGAAAGTCCGGGAGGCATTTGCTGTGCTGGCACACTTTCTCCTTCCTAGACAGAGTGGAAAAGCTTTTCCCTGCCGTGTAGGCGACAAGAGACGCATTAGACGGGCATCCGGAGCTGTCCGAAGGTAAGCGCCTGTTCCCGGCCTCTTTCGGCACAAGCCCCCGCTCCGGAGCGCACCGCGGCCGGCCGGAGGCTCTCTGCCGGCGAAGGTGCCGCTTCTCCGGCAAGGAAGCCTCAGCCGCTTCTCCTGCACACGGAGAGCGTGCTAGCTGCTGAAACGTGAAGAAAGAAGCTGCAGAAGACTGGCACTGAGCCTGCAGCTTTCCAGCGGAGAGAAAAAGCTACTTGAACACTCTGCAAGCCTTTCCACTCCCAAAAACATGCACATGGAAGGAGCTGCTGCAAAAGCGATGCTGTGCTCGCTGCTGCTCCTCCTGAAGCTCTGGCTGCTAAATCTGAGGCTTTCCTTCCAATTTCAAGCTGCAAAGCACTTGCTGAATTGCAGGGAAAGTCCGGGAGGCATTTGCTGTGCTGGCACACTTTCTCCTTCCTAGACAGAGTGGAAAAGCTTTTCCCTGCCGTGTAGGCGACAAGAGACGCATTAGACGGGCATCCGGAGCTGTCCGAAGGTAAGCGCCTGTTCCCGGCCTCTTTCGGCACAAGCCCCCGCTCCGGAGCGCACCGCGGCCGACCGGAGGCTCTCTGCCGGCGAAGGTGCCGCTTCTCCGGCAAGGAAGCCTCAGCCGCTTCTCCTGCACACGGAGAGCGTGCTAGCTGCTGAAACGTGAAGAAAGAAGCTGCAGAACACTGGCACTGAGCGTGCAGCTTTCCAGCGGAGAGAAAAAGCTACTTGAACACTCTGCAAGCCTTTCCACTCCCAAAAACATGCACATGGAAGGAGCTGCTGCAAAAGCGATGCTGTGCTCGCTGCTGCTGCTCCTGAAGCTCTGGCTGCTAAATCTGAGGCTTTCCTTCCAATTTCAAGCTGCAAAGCACTTGCTGAACTGCAGGGAACGTCCGGGAGGCATTTGCTGTGCTGGCACACTTTCTCCTTCCTAGACAGAGTGGAAAAGCTTTTCCCTGCCGTGTAGGCGACAAGAGACGCATTAGACGGGCATCCGGAGCTGTCCGAAGGTAAGCGCCTGTTCCCGGCCTCTTTCGGCACAAGCCCCCGCTCCGGAGCGCACCGCGGCCGGCCGGAGGCTCTCTGCCGGCGAAGGTGCCTCGTCTCCGGCAAGGAAGCCTCAGCCGCTTCTCCTGCACACGGAGAGCGTGCTAGCTGCTGAAACGTGAAGAAAGAAGCTGCAGAACACTGGCACTGAGCGTGCAGCTTTCCAGCGGAGAGAAAAAGCTACTTGAACACTCTGCAAGCCTTTCCACTCCCAAAAACATGCACATGGAAGGAGCTGCTGCAAAAGCGATGCTGTGCTCGCTGCTGCTGCTCCTGAAGCTCTGGCTGCTAAATCTGAGGCTTTCCTTCCAATTTCAAGCTGCAAAGCACTTGCTGAATTGCAGGGAACGTCCGGGAGGCATTTGCTGTGTTGGCACACTTTCTCCTTCCTAGACAGAGTGGAAAAGCTTTTCCCTGCCGTGTAGGCGACAAGAGACGCATTAGACGGGCATCCGGAGCTGTCCGAAGGTAAGCGCCTGTTCCCGGCCTCTTTCGGCACAAGCCCCCGCTCCGGAGCGCACCGCGGCCGGCCAGAGGCTCTCTGCCGGCGAAGGTGCCGCTTCTCCGGCAAGGAAGCCTCAGCCGCTTCTCCTGCACACGGAAAGCGTGCTAGCTGCTGAAACGTGAAGAAAGAAGCTGCAGAACACTGGCACTGAGCCTGCAGCTTTCCAGCGGGGAGAAAAAGCTACTTGAACACTCTGCAACCCTTTCCACTCCCAAAAATATGCACATGGAAGGAGCTGCTGCAAAAGCGATGCTGTGCTCGCTGCTGCTGCTCCTGAAGCTCTGGCTGCTAAATCTGAGGCTTTCCTTCCAATTTCAAGCTGCAAAGCACTTGCTGAATTGCAGGGAAAGTCCGGGAGGCATTTGCTGTGCTGGCACACTTTCTCCTTCCTAGACAGAGTGGAAAAGCTTTTCCCTGCCGTGTAGGCGACAAGAGACGCATTAGACGGGCATCCGGAGCTGTCCGAAGGTAAGCGCCTGTTCCCGGCCTCTTTCGGCACAAGCCCCCGCTCCGGAGCGCACCGCGGCCGGCAGGATGCTCTCTGCCGGCGAAGGTGCCGCTTCTCCGGCAAGGAAGCCTCAGCCGCTTCTCCTGCACACGGAGAGCGTGCTAGCTGCTGAAACGTGAAGAAAGAAGCTGCAGAACACTGGCACTGAGCCTGCAGCTTTCCAGCGGAGAGAAAAAGCTACTTGAACACTCTGCAAGCCTTTCCACTCCCAAAAACATGCACATGGAAGGAGCTGCTGCAAAAGCGATGCTGTGCTCGCTGCTGCTGCTCCTGAAGCTCTGGCTGCTAAATCTGAGGCTTTCCTTCCAATTTCAAGCTGCAAAGCACTTGCTGAATTGCAGGGAAAGTCCGGGAGGCATTTGCTGTGCTGGCACACTTTCTCCTTTCTAGACAGAGTGGAAAAGCTTTTCCCTGCCGTGTAGGCGACAAGAGACGCATTAGACGGGCATCCGGAGCTGTCCGAAGGTAAGCGCCTGTTCCCGGCCTCTTTCGGCACAAGCCCCCGCTCCGGAGCGCACCGCGGCCGGCCGGAGGCTCTCTGCCGGCGAAGGTGCCTCGTCTCCGGCAAGGAAGCCTCAGCCGCTTCTCCTGCACACGGAGAGCGTGCTAGCTGCTGAAACGTGAAGAAAGAAGCTGCAGAACACTGGCACTGAGCGTGCAGCTTTCCAGCGGAGAGAAAAAGCTACTTGAACACTCTGCAAGCCTTTCCACTCCCAAAAACATGCACATGGAAGGAGCTGCTGCAAAAGCGATGCTGTGCTCGCTGCTGCTCCTCCTGAAGCTTTGGCTGCTAAATCTGAGGCTTTCCTTCCAATTTCAAGCTGCAAAGCACTTGCTGAATTGCAGGGAAAGTCCGGGAGGCATTTGCTGTGCTGGCACACTTTCTCCTTCCTAGACAGAGTGGAAAAGCTTTTCCCTGCCGTGTAGGCGACAAGAGACGCATTAGACGGGCATCCGGAGCTGTCCGAAGGTAAGCGCCTGTTCCCGGCCTCTTTTGGCACAAGCCCCCGCTCCGGAGCGCACCGCGGCCGGCCGGAGGCTCTCTGCCGGCGAAGGTGCCGCTTCTCCGGCAAGGAAGCCTCAGCCGCTTCTCCTGCACACGGAGAGCGTGCTAGCTGCTGAAACGTGAAGAAAGAAGCTGCAGAACACTGGCACTGAGCCTGCAGCTTTCCAGCGGAGAGAAAAAGCTACTTGAACACTCTGCAAGCCTTTCCACTCCCAAAAACATGCACATGGAAGGAGCTGCTGCAAAAGCGATGCTGTGCTCGCTGCTGCTCCTCCTGAAGCTCTGGCTGCTAAATCTGAGGCTTTCCTTCCAATTTCAAGCTGCAAAGCACTTGCTGAATTGCAGGGAAAGTCCGGGAGGCATTTGCTGTGCTGGCACACTTTCTCCTTCCTAGACAGAGTGGAAAAGCTTTTCCCTGCCGTGTAGGCGACAAGAGACGCATTAGACGGGCATCCGGAGCTGTCCGAAGGTAAGCGCCTGTTCCCGGCCTCTTTCGGCACAAGCCCCCGCTCCGGAGCGCACCGCGGCCGGCCGGAGGCTCTCTGCCGGCGAAGGTGCCGCTTCTCCGGCAAGGAAGCCTCAGCCGCTTCTCCTGCACACGGAGAGCGTGCTAGCTGCTGAAACGTGAAGAAAGAAGCTGCAGAACACTGGCACTGAGCGTGCAGCTTTCCAGCGGAGAGAAAAAGCTACTTGAACACTCTGCAAGCCTTTCCACTCCCAAAAACATGCACATGGAAGGAGCTGCTGCAAAAGCGATGCTGTGCTCGCTGCTGCTGCTCCTGAAGCTCTGGCTGCTAAATCTGAGGCTTTCCTTCCAATTTCAAGCTGCAAAGCACTTGCTGAACTGCAGGGAACGTCCGGGAGGCAATTGCTGTGCTGGCACACTTTCTCCTTCCTAGACAGAGTGGAAAAGCTTTTCCCTGCCGTGTAGGCGACAAGAGACGCATTAGACGGGCATCCGGAGCTGTCCGAAGGTAAGCGCCTGTTCCCGGCCTCTTTCGGCACAAGCCCCCGCTCCGGAGCGCACCGCGGCCGGCAGGATGCTCTCTGCCGGCGAAGGTGCCGCTTCTCCGGCAAGGAAGCCTCAGCCGCTTCTCCTGCACACGGAGAGCGTGCTAGCTGCTGAAACGTGAAGAAAGAAGCTGCAGAACACTGGCACTGAGCCTGCAGCTTTCCAGCGGAGAGAAAAAGCTACTTGAACACTCTGCAAGCCTTTCCACTCCCAAAAACATGCACATGGAAGGAGCTGCTGCAAAAGCGATGCTGTGCTCGCTGCTGCTCCTCCTGAAGCTCTGGCTGCTAAATCTGAGGCTTTCCTTCCAATTTCAAGCTGCAAAGCACTTGCTGAATTGCAGGGAAAGTCCGGGAGGCATTTGCTGTGCTGGCACACTTTCTCCTTCCTAGACAGAGTGGAAAAGCTTTTCCCTGCCGTGTAGGCGACAAGAGACGCATTAGACGGGCATCCGGAGCTGTCCGAAGGTAAGCGCCTGTTCCCGGCCTCTTTCGGCACAAGCCCCCGCTCCGGAGCGCACCGCGGCCGGCCGGAGGCTCTCTGCCGGCGAAGGTGCCGCTTCTCCGGCAAGGAAGCCTCAGCCGCTTCTCCTGCACACGGAGAGCGTGCTAGCTGCTGAAACGTGAAGAAAGAAGCTGCAGAAGACTGGCACTGAGCGTGCAGCTTTCCAGCGGAGAGAAAAAGCTACTTGAACACTCTGCAAGCCTTTCCACTCCCAAAAACATGCACATGGAAGGAGCTGCTGCAAAAGCGATGCTGTGCTCGCTGCTGCTCCTCCTGAAGCTCTGGCTGCTAAATCTGAGGCTTTCCTTCCAATTTCAAGCTGCAAAGCACTTGCTGAATTGCAGGGAAAGTCCGGGAGGCATTTGCTGTGCTGGCACACTTTCTCCTTCCTAGACAGAGTGGAAAAGCTTTTCCCTGCCGTGTAGGCGACAAGAGACGCATTAGACGGGCATCCGGAGCTGTCCGAAGGTAAGCGCCTGTTCCCGGCCTCTTTCGGCACAAGCCCCCGCTCCGGAGCGCACCGCGGCCGGCCGGAGGCTCTCTGCCGGCGAAGGTGCCGCTTCTCCGGCAAGGAAGCCTCAGCCGCTTCTCCTGCACACGGAGAGCGTGCTAGCTGCTGAAACGTGAAGAAAGAAGCTGCAGAACACTGGCACTGAGCCTGCAGCTTTCCAGCGGAGAGAAAAAGCTACTTGAACACTCTGCAAGCCTTTCCACTCCCAAAAACATGCACATGGAAGGAGCTGCTGCAAAAGCGATGCTGTGCTCGCTGCTGCTGCTCCTGAAGCTCTGGCTGCTAAATCTGAGGCTTTCCTTCCAATTTCAAGCTGCAAAGCACTTGCTGAACTGCAGGGAACGTCCGGGAGGCATTTGCTGTGCTGGCACACTTTCTCCTTCCTAGACAGAGTGGAAAAGCTTTTCCCTGCCGTGTAGGCGACAAGAGACGCATTAGACGGGCATCCGGAGCTGTCCGAAGGTAAGCGCCTGTTCCCGGCCTCTTTCGGCACAAGCCCCCGCTCCGGAGCGCACCGCGGCCGGCAGGATGCTCTCTGCCGGCGAAGGTGCCGCTTCTCCGGCAAGGAAGCCTCAGCCGCTTCTCCTGCACACGGAGAGCGTGCTAGCTGCTGAAACGTGAAGAAAGAAGCTGCAGAACACTGGCACTGAGCCTGCAGCTTTCCAGCGGAGAGAAAAAGCTACTTGAACACTCTGCAACCCTTTCCACTCCCAAAAATATGCACATGGAAGGAGCTGCTGCAAAAGCGATGCTGTGCTCGCTGCTGCTCCTCCTGAAGCTCTGGCTGCTAAATCTGAGGCTTTCCTTCCAATTTCAAGCTGCAAAGCACTTGCTGAATTGCAGGGAAAGTCCGGGAGGCATTTGCTGTGCTGGCACACTTTCTCCTTCCTAGACAGAGTGGAAAAGCTTTTCCCTGCCGTGTAGGCGACAAGAGACGCATTAGACGGGCATCCGGAGCTGTCCGAAGGTAAGCGCCTGTTCCCGGCCTCTTTCGGCACAAGCCCCCGCTCCGGAGCGCACCGCGGCCGGCCGGAGGCTCTCTGCCGGCGAAGGTGCCTCGTCTCCGGCAAGGAAGCCTCAGCCGCTTCTCCTGCACACGGAGAGCGTGCTAGCTGCTGAAACGTGAAGAAAGAAGCTGCAGAACACTGGCACTGAGCGTGCAGCTTTCCAGCGGAGAGAAAAAGCTACTTGAACACTCTGCAAGCCTTTCCACTCCCAAAAACATGCACATGGAAGGAGCTGCTGCAAAAGCGATGCTGTGCTCGCTGCTGCTCCTCCTGAAGCTCTGGCTGCTAAATCTGAGGCTTTCCTTCCAATTTCAAGCTGCAAAGCACTTGCTGAATTGCAGGGAAAGTCCGGGAGGCATTTGCTCTGCTGGCACACTTTCTCCTTCCTAGACAGAGTGGAAAAGCTTTTCCCTGCCGTGTAGGCGACAAGAGACGCATTAGACGGGCATCCGGAGCTGTCCGAAGGTAAGCGCCTGTTCCCGGCCTCTTTCGGCACAAGCCCCCGCTCCGGAGCGCACCGCGGCCGGCCGGAGGCTCTCTGCCGGCGAAGGTGCCGCTTCTCCGGCAAGGAAGCCTCAGCCGCTTCTCCTGCACACGGAGAGCGTGCTAGCTGCTGAAACGTGAAGAAAGAAGCTGCAGAACACTGGCACTGAGCGTGCAGCTTTCCAGCGGAGAGAAAAAGCTACTTGAACACTCTGCAAGCCTTTCCACTCCCAAAAACATGCACATGGAAGGAGCTGCTGCAAAAGCGATGCTGTGCTCGCTGCTGCTCCTCCTGAAGCTCTGGCTGCTAAATCTGAGGCTTTCCTTCCAATTTCAAGCTGCAAAGCACTTGCTGAACTGCAGGGAACGTCCGGGAGGCAATTGCTGTGCTGGCACACTTTCTCCTTCCTAGACAGAGTGGAAAAGCTTTTCCCTGCCGTGTAGGCGACAAGAGACGCATTAGACGGGCATCCGGAGCTGTCCGAAGGTAAGCGCCTGTTCCCGGCCTCTTTCGGCACAAGCCCCCGCTCCGGAGCGCACCGCGGCCGGCAGGATGCTCTCTGCCGGCGAAGGTGCCGCTTCTCCGGCAAGGAAGCCTCAGCCGCTTCTCCTGCACACGGAGAGCGTGCTAGCTGCTGAAACGTGAAGAAAGAAGCTGCAGAACACTGGCACTGAGCGTGCAGCTTTCCAGCGGAGAGAAAAAGCTACTTGAACACTCTGCAAGCCTTTCCACTCCCAAAAACATGCACATGGAAGGAGCTGCTGCAAAAGCGATGCTGTGCTCGCTGCTGCTCCTCCTGAAGCTCTGGCTGCTAAATCTGAGGCTTTCCTTCCAATTTCAAGCTGCAAAGCACTTGCTGAATTGCAGGGAAAGTCCGGGAGGCATTTGCTGTGCTGGCACACTTTCTCCTTCCTAGACAGAGTGGAAAAGCTTTTCCCTGCCGTGTAGGCGACAAGAGACGCATTAGACGGGCATCCGGAGCTGTCCGAAGGTAAGCGCCTGTTCCCGGCCTCTTTCGGCACAAGCCCCCGCTCCGGAGCGCACCGCGGCCGGCCGGAGGCTCTCTGCCGGCGAAGGTGCCGCTTCTCCGGCAAGGAAGCCTCAGCCGCTTCTCCTGCACACGGAGAGCGTGCTAGCTGCTGAAACGTGAAGAAAGAAGCTGCAGAACACTGGCACTGAGCCTGCAGCTTTCCAGCGGAGAGAAAAAGCTACTTGAACACTCTGCAAGCCTTTCCACTCCCAAAAACATGCACATGGAAGGAGCTGCTGCAAAAGCGATGCTGTGCTCGCTGCTGCTCCTCCTGAAGCTCTGGCTGCTAAATCTGAGGCTTTCCTTCCAATTTCAAGCTGCAAAGCACTTGCTGAATTGCAGGGAAAGTCCGGGAGGCATTTGCTGTGCTGGCACACTTTCTCCTTCCTAGACAGAGTGGAAAAGCTTTTCCCTGCCGTGTAGGCGACAAGAGACGCATTAGACGGGCATCCGGAGCTGTCCGAAGGTAAGCGCCTGTTCCCGGCCTCTTTCGGCACAAGCCCCCGCTCCGGAGCGCACCGCGGCCGGCCGGAGGCTCTCTGCCGGCGAAGGTGCCGCTTCTCCGGCAAGGAAGCCTCAGCCGCTTCTCCTGCACACGGAGAGCGTGCTAGCTGCTGAAACGTGAAGAAAGAAGCTGCAGAACACTGGCACTGAGCGTGCAGCTTTCCAGCGGAGAGAAAAAGCTACTTGAACACTCTGCAAGCCTTTCCACTCCCAAAAACATGCACATGGAAGGAGCTGCTGCAAAAGCGATGCTGTGCTCGCTGCTGCTCCTCCTGAAGCTCTGGCTGCTAAATCTGAGGCTTTCCTTCCAATTTCAAGCTGCAAAGCACTTGCTGAACTGCAGGGAACGTCCGGGAGGCATTTGCTGTGCTGGCACACTTTCTCCTTCCTAGACAGAGTGGAAAAGCTTTTCCCTGCCGTGTAGGCGACAAGAGACGCATTAGACGGGCATCCGGAGCTGTCCGAAGGTAAGCGCCTGTTCCCGGCCTCTTTCGGCACAAGCCCCCGCTCCGGAGCGCACCGCGGCCGGCAGGATGCTCTCTGCCGGCGAAGGTGCCGCTTCTCCGGCAAGGAAGCCTCAGCCGCTTCTCCTGCACACGGAGAGCGTGCTAGCTGCTGAAACGTGAAGAAAGAAGCTGCAGAACACTGGCACTGAGCCTGCAGCTTTCCAGCGGAGAGAAAAAGCTACTTGAACACTCTGCAAGCCTTTCCACTCCCAAAAACATGCACATGGAAGGAGCTGCTGCAAAAGCGATGCTGTGCTCGCTGCTGCTGCTCCTGAAGCTCTGGCTGCTAAATCTGAGGCTTTCCTTCCAATTTCAAGCTGCAAAGCACTTGCTGAATTGCAGGGAAAGTCCGGGAGGCATTTGCTGTGCTGGCACACTTTCTCCTTCCTAGACAGAGTGGAAAAGCTTTTCCCTGCCGTGTAGGCGACAAGAGACGCATTAGACGGGCATCCGGAGCTGTCCGAAGGTAAGCGCCTGTTCCCGGCCTCTTTCGGCACAAGCCCCCGCTCCGGAGCGCACCGCGGCCGGCCGGAGGCTCTCTGCCGGCGAAGGTGCCGCTTCTCCGGCAAGGAAGCCTCAGCCGCTTCTCCTGCACACGGAGAGCGTGCTAGCTGCTGAAACGTGAAGAAAGAAGCTGCAGAACACTGGCACTGAGCCTGCAGCTTTCCAGCGGAGAGAAAAAGCTACTTGAACACTCTGCAAGCCTTTCCACTCCCAAAAACATGCACATGGAAGGAGCTGCTGCAAAAGCGATGCTGTGCTCGCTGCTGCTCCTCCTGAAGCTCTGGCTGCTAAATCTGAGGCTTTCCTTCCAATTTCAAGCTGCAAAGCACTTGCTGAACTGCAGGGAAAGTCCGGGAGGCATTTGCTGTGCTGGCACACTTTCTCCTTCCTAGACAGAGTGGAAAAGCTTTTCCCTGCCGTGTAGGCGACAAGAGACGCATTAGACGGGCATCCGGAGCTGTCCGATGGTAAGCGCCTGTTCCCGGCCTCTTTCGGCACAAGCCCCCGCTCCGGAGCGCACCGCGGCCGGCAGGATGCTCTCTGCCGGCGAAGGTGCCGCTTCTCCGGCAAGGAAGCCTCAGCCGCTTCTCCTGCACACGGAGAGCGTGCTAGCTGCTGAAACGTGAAGAAAGAAGCTGCAGAACACTGGCACTGAGCGTGCAGCTTTCCAGCGGAGAGAAAAAGCTACTTGAACACTCTGCAAGCCTTTCCACTCCCAAAAACATGCACATGGAAGGAGCTGCTGCAAAAGCGATGCTGTGCTCGCTGCTGCTCCTCCTGAAGCTCTGGCTGCTAAATCTGAGGCTTTCCTTCCAATTTCAAGCTGCAAAGCACTTGCTGAATTGCAGGGAAAGTCCGGGAGGCATTTGCTGTGCTGGCACACTTTCTCCTTCCTAGACAGAGTGGAAAAGCTTTTCCCTGCCGTGTAGGCGACAAGAGACGCATTAGACGGGCATCCGGAGCTGTCCGAAGGTAAGCGCCTGTTCCCGGCCTCTTTCGGCACAAGCCCCCGCTCCGGAGCGCACCGCGGCCGGCCGGAGGCTCTCTGCCGGCGAAGGTGCCTCGTCTCCGGCAAGGAAGCCTCAGCCGCTTCTCCTGCACACGGAGAGCGTGCTAGCTGCTGAAACGTGAAGAAAGAAGCTGCAGAACACTGGCACTGAGCGTGCAGCTTTCCAGCGGAGAGAAAAAGCTACTTGAACACTCTGCAAGCCTTTCCACTCCCAAAAACATGCACATGGAAGGAGCTGCTGCAAAAGCGATGCTGTGCTCGCTGCTGCTCCTCCTGAAGCTTTGGCTGCTAAATCTGAGGCTTTCCTTCCAATTTCAAGCTGCAAAGCACTTGCTGAATTGCAGGGAAAGTCCGGGAGGCATTTGCTGTGCTGGCACACTTTCTCCTTCCTAGACAGAGTGGAAAAGCTTTTCCCTGCCGTGTAGGCGACAAGAGACGCATTAGACGGGCATCCGGAGCTGTCCGAAGGTAAGCGCCTGTTCCCGGCCTCTTTCGGCACAAGCCCCCGCTCCGGAGCGCACCGCGGCCGGCCGGAGGCTCTCTGCCGGCGAAGGTGCCTCGTCTCCGGCAAGGAAGCCTCAGCCGCTTCTCCTGCACACGGAGAGCGTGCTAGCTGCTGAAACGTGAAGAAAGAAGCTGCAGAACACTGGCACTGAGCCTGCAGCTTTCCAGCGGAGAGAAAAAGCTACTTGAACACTCTGCAAGCCTTTCCACTCCCAAAAACATGCACATGGAAGGAGCTGCTGCAAAAGCGATGCTGTTCTCGCTGCTGCTCCTCCTGAAGCTCTGGCTGCTAAATCTGAGGCTTTCCTTCCAATTTCAAGCTGCAAAGCACTTGCTGAATTGCAGGGAAAGTCCGGGAGGCATTTGCTGTGCTGGCACACTTTCTCCTTCCTAGACAGAGTGGAAAAGCTTTTCCCTGCCGTGTAGGCGACAAGAGACGCATTAGACGGGCATCCGGAGCTGTCCGAAGGTAAGCGCCTGTTCCCGGCCTCTTTCGGCACAAGCCCCCGCTCCGGAGCGCACCGCGGCCGGCCGGAGGCTCTCTGCCGGCGAAGGTGCCGCTTCTCCGGCAAGGAAGCCTCAGCCGCTTCTCCTGCACACGGAGAGCGTGCTAGCTGCTGAAACGTGAAGAAAGAAGCTGCAGAACACTGGCACTGAGCCTGCAGCTTTCCAGCGGAGAGAAAAAGCTACTTGAACACTCTGCAAGCCTTTCCACTCCCAAAAACATGCACATGGAAGGAGCTGCTGCAAAAGCGATGCTGTGCTCGCTGCTACTGCTCCTGAAGCTCTGGCTGCTAAATCTGAGGCTTTCCTTCCAATTTCAAGCTGCAAAGCACTTGCTGAATTGCAGGGAAAGTCCGGGAGGCATTTGCTGTGCTGGCACACTTTCTCCTTCCTAGACAGAGTGGAAAAGCTTTTCCCTGCCGTGTAGGCGACAAGAGACGCATTAGACGGGCATCCGGAGCTGTCCGAAGGTAAGCGCCTGTTCCCGGCCTCTTTCGGCACAAGCCCCCGCTCCGGAGCGCACCGCGGCCGGCCAGAGGCTCTCTGCCGGCGAAGGTGCCGCTTCTCCGGCAAGGAAGCCTCAGCCGCTTCTCCTGCACACGGAGAGCGTGCTAGCTGCTGAAACGTGAAGAAAGAAGCTGCAGAACACTGGCACTGAGCGTGCAGCTTTCCAGCGGAGAGAAAAAGCTACTTGAACACTCTGCAAGCCTTTCCACTCCCAAAAACATGCACATGGAAGGAGCTGCTGCAAAAGCGATGCTGTGCTCGCTGCTGCTCCTCCTGAAGCTCTGGCTGCTAAATCTGAGGCTTTCCTTCCAATTTCAAGCTGCAAAGCACTTGCTGAATTGCAGGGAAAGTCCGGGAGGCATTTGCTGTGCTGGCACACTTTCTCCTTTCTAGACAGAGTGGAAAAGCTTTTCCCTGCCGTGTAGGCGACAAGAGACGCATTAGACGGGCATCCGGAGCTGTCCGAAGGTAAGCGCCTGTTCCCGGCCTCTTTCGGCACAAGCCCCCGCTCCGGAGCGCACCGCGGCCGGCCGGAGGCTCTCTGCCGGCGAAGGTGCCTCGTCTCCGGCAAGGAAGCCTCAGCCGCTTCTCCTGCACACGGAGAGCGTGCTAGCTGCTGAAACGTGAAGAAAGAAGCTGCAGAACACTGGCACTGAGCCTGCAGCTTTCCAGCGGAGAGAAAAAGCTACTTGAACACTCTGCAAGCCTTTCCACTCCCAAAAACATGCACATGGAAGGAGCTGCTGCAAAAGCGATGCTGTTCTCGCTGCTGCTCCTCCTGAAGCTCTGGCTGCTAAATCTGAGGCTTTCCTTCCAATTTCAAGCTGCAAAGCACTTGCTGAATTGCAGGGAAAGTCCGGGAGGCATTTGCTGTGCTGGCACACTTTCTCCTTCCTAGACAGAGTGGAAAAGCTTTTCCCTGCCGTGTAGGCGACAAGAGACGCATTAGACGGGCATCCGGAGCTGTCCGAAGGTAAGCGCCTGTTCCCGGCCTCTTTCGGCACAAGCCCCCGCTCCGGAGCGCACCGCGGCCGGCCGGAGGCTCTCTGCCGGCGAAGGTGCCGCTTCTCCGGCAAGGAAGCCTCAGCCGCTTCTCCTGCACACGGAGAGCGTGCTAGCTGCTGAAACGTGAAGAAAGAAGCTGCAGAACACTGGCACTGAGCCTGCAGCTTTCCAGCGGAGAGAAAAAGCTACTTGAACACTCTGCAAGCCTTTCCACTCCCAAAAACATGCACATGGAAGGAGCTGCTGCAAAAGCGATGCTGTGCTCGCTGCTACTGCTCCTGAAGCTCTGGCTGCTAAATCTGAGGCTTTCCTTCCAATTTCAAGCTGCAAAGCACTTGCTGAATTGCAGGGAAAGTCCGGGAGGCATTTGCTGTGCTGGCACACTTTCTCCTTCCTAGACAGAGTGGAAAAGCTTTTCCCTGCCGTGTAGGCGACAAGAGACGCATTAGACGGGCATCCGGAGCTGTCCGAAGGTAAGCGCCTGTTCCCGGCCTCTTTCGGCACAAGCCCCCGCTCCGGAGCGCACCGCGGCCGGCCGGAGGCTCTCTGCCGGCGAAGGTGCCGCTTCTCCGGCAAGGAAGCCTCAGCCGCTTCTCCTGCACACGGAGAGCGTGCTAGCTGCTGAAACGTGAAGAAAGAAGCTGCAGAACACTGGCACTGAGCCTGCAGCTTTCCAGCGGAGAGAAAAAGCTACTTGAACACTCTGCAAGCCTTTCCACTCCCAAAAACATGCACATGGAAGGAGCTGCTGCAAAAGCGATGCTGTGCTCGCTGCTGCTCCTCCTGAAGCTCTGGCTGCTAAATCTGAGGCTTTCCTTCCAATTTCAAGCTGCAAAGCACTTGCTGAATTGCAGGGAAAGTCCGGGAGGCATTTGCTGTGCTGGCACACTTTCTCCTTCCTAGACAGAGTGGAAAAGCTTTTCCCTGCCGTGTAGGCGACAAGAGACGCATTAGACGGGCATCCGGAGCTGTCCGAAGGTAAGCGCCTGTTCCCGGCCTCTTTCGGCACAAGCCCCCGCTCCGGAGCGCACCGCGGCCGGCCGGAGGCTCTCTGCCGGCGAAGGTGCCGCTTCTCCGGCAAGGAAGCCTCAGCCGCTTCTCCTGCACACGGAGAGCGTGCTAGCTGCTGAAACGTGAAGAAAGAAGCTGCAGAACACTGGCACTGAGCGTGCAGCTTTCCAGCGGAGAGAAAAAGCTACTTGAACACTCTGCAAGCCTTTCCACTCCCAAAAACATGCACATGGAAGGAGCTGCTGCAAAAGCGATGCTGTGCTCGCTGCTGCTGCTCCTGAAGCTCTGGCTGCTAAATCTGAGGCTTTCCTTCCAATTTCAAGCTGCAAAGCACTTGCTGAACTGCAGGGAACGTCCGGGAGGCATTTGCTGTGCTGGCACACTTTCTCCTTCCTAGACAGAGTGGAAAAGCTTTTCCCTGCCGTGTAGGCGACAAGAGACGCATTAGACGGGCATCCGGAGCTGTCCGAAGGTAAGCGCCTGTTCCCGGCCTCTTTCGGCACAAGCCCCCGCTCCGGAGCGCACCGCGGCCGGCAGGATGCTCTCTGCCGGCGAAGGTGCCGCTTCTCCGGCAAGGAAGCCTCAGCCGCTTCTCCTGCACACGGAGAGCGTGCTAGCTGCTGAAACGTGAAGAAAGAAGCTGCAGAACACTGGCACTGAGCCTGCAGCTTTCCAGCGGAGAGAAAAAGCTACTTGAACACTCTGCAAGCCTTTCCACTCCCAAAAACATGCACATGGAAGGAGCTGCTGCAAAAGCGATGCTGTGCTCGCTGCTGCTGCTCCTGAAGCTCTGGCTGCTAAATCTGAGGCTTTCCTTCCAATTTCAAGCTGCAAAGCACTTGCTGAATTGCAGGGAAAGTCCGGGAGGCATTTGCTGTGCTGGCACACTTTCTCCTTTCTAGACAGAGTGGAAAAGCTTTTCCCTGCCGTGTAGGCGACAAGAGACGCATTAGACGGGCATCCGGAGCTGTCCGAAGGTAAGCGCCTGTTCCCGGCCTCTTTCGGCACAAGCCCCCGCTCCGGAGCGCACCGCGGCCGGCCGGAGGCTCTCTGCCGGCGAAGGTGCCTCGTCTCCGGCAAGGAAGCCTCAGCCGCTTCTCCTGCACACGGAGAGCGTGCTAGCTGCTGAAACGTGAAGAAAGAAGCTGCAGAACACTGGCACTGAGCCTGCAGCTTTCCAGCGGAGAGAAAAAGCTACTTGAACACTCTGCAAGCCTTTCCACTCCCAAAAACATGCACATGGAAGGAGCTGCTGCAAAAGCGATGCTGTGCTCGCTGCTGCTCCTCCTGAAGCTTTGGCTGCTAAATCTGAGGCTTTCCTTCCAATTTCAAGCTGCAAAGCACTTGCTGAATTGCAGGGAAAGTCCGGGAGGCATTTGCTCTGCTGGCACACTTTCTCCTTCCTAGACAGAGTGGAAAAGCTTTTCCCTGCCGTGTAGGCGACAAGAGACGCATTAGACGGGCATCCGGAGCTGTCCGAAGGTAAGCGCCTGTTCCCGGCCTCTTTCGGCACAAGCCCCCGCTCCGGAGCGCACCGCGGCCGGCCGGAGGCTCTCTGCCGGCGAAGGTGCCGCTTCTCCGGCAAGGAAGCCTCAGCCGCTTCTCCTGCACACGGAGAGCGTGCTAGCTGCTGAAACGTGAAGAAAGAAGCTGCAGAACACTGGCACTGAGCCTGCAGCTTTCCAGCGGAGAGAAAAAGCTACTTGAACACTCTGCAAGCCTTTCCACTCCCAAAAACATGCACATGGAAGGAGCTGCTGCAAAAGCGATGCTGTGCTCGCTGCTGCTCCTCCTGAAGCTCTGGCTGCTAAATCTGAGGCTTTCCTTCCAATTTCAAGCTGCAAAGCACTTGCTGAATTGCAGGGAAAGTCCGGGAGGCATTTGCTGTGCTGGCACACTTTCTCCTTCCTAGACAGAGTGGAAAAGCTTTTCCCTGCCGTGTAGGCGACAAGAGACGCATTAGACGGGCATCCGGAGCTGTCCGAAGGTAAGCGCCTGTTCCCGGCCTCTTTCGGCACAAGCCCCCGCTCCGGAGCGCACCGCGGCCGGCCGGAGGCTCTCTGCCGGCGAAGGTGCCGCTTCTCCGGCAAGGAAGCCTCAGCCGCTTCTCCTGCACACGGAGAGCGTGCTAGCTGCTGAAACGTGAAGAAAGAAGCTGCAGAACACTGGCACTGAGCGTGCAGCTTTCCAGCGGAGAGAAAAAGCTACTTGAACACTCTGCAAGCCTTTCCACTCCCAAAAACATGCACATGGAAGGAGCTGCTGCAAAAGCGATGCTGTGCTCGCTGCTGCTGCTCCTGAAGCTCTGGCTGCTAAATCTGAGGCTTTCCTTCCAATTTCAAGCTGCAAAGCACTTGCTGAACTGCAGGGAACGTCCGGGAGGCATTTGCTCTGCTGGCACACTTTCTCCTTCCTAGACAGAGTGGAAAAGCTTTTCCCTGCCGTGTAGGCGACAAGAGACGCATTAGACGGGCATCCGGAGCTGTCCGAAGGTAAGCGCCTGTTCCCGGCCTCTTTCGGCACAAGCCCCCGCTCCGGAGCGCACCGCGGCCGGCAGGATGCTCTCTGCCGGCGAAGGTGCCGCTTCTCCGGCAAGGAAGCCTCAGCCGCTTCTCCTGCACACGGAGAGCGTGCTAGCTGCTGAAACGTGAAGAAAGAAGCTGCAGAACACTGGCACTGAGCCTGCAGCTTTCCAGCGGAGAGAAAAAGCTACTTGAACACTCTGCAAGCCTTTCCACTCCCAAAAACATGCACATGGAAGGAGCTGCTGCAAAAGCGATGCTGTGCTCGCTGCTGCTGCTCCTGAAGCTCTGGCTGCTAAATCTGAGGCTTTCCTTCCAATTTCAAGCTGCAAAGCACTTGCTGAATTGCAGGGAAAGTCCGGGAGGCATTTGCTGTGCTGGCACACTTTCTCCTTCCTAGACAGAGTGGAAAAGCTTTTCCCTGCCGTGTAGGCGACAAGAGACGCATTAGACGGGCATCCGGAGCTGTCCGAAGGTAAGCGCCTGTTGCCGGCCTCTTTCGGCACAAGCCCCCGCTCCGGAGCGCACCGCGGCCGGCCGGAGGCTCTCTGCCGGCGAAGGTGCCGCTTCTCCGGCAAGGAAGCCTCAGCCGCTTCTCCTGCACACGGAGAGCGTGCTAGCTGCTGAAACGTGAAGAAAGAAGCTGCAGAACACTGGCACTGAGCGTGCAGCTTTCCAGCGGAGAGAAAAAGCTACTTGAACACTCTGCAAGCCTTTCCACTCCCAAAAACATGCACATGGAAGGAGCTGCTGCAAAAGCGATGCTGTGCTCGCTGCTACTGCTCCTGAAGCTCTGGCTGCTAAATCTGAGGCTTTCCTTCCAATTTCAAGCTGCAAAGCACTTGCTGAATTGCAGGGAAAGTCCGGGAGGCATTTGCTGTGCTGGCACACTTTCTCCTTCCTAGACAGAGTGGAAAAGCTTTTCCCTGCCGTGTAGGCGACAAGAGACGCATTAGACGGGCATCCGGAGCTGTCCGAAGGTAAGCGCCTGTTCCCGGCCTCTTTCGGCACAAGCCCCCGCTCCGGAGCGCACCGCGGCCGGCCAGAGGCTCTCTGCCGGCGAAGGTGCCGCTTCTCCGGCAAGGAAGCCTCAGCCGCTTCTCCTGCACACGGAGAGCGTGCTAGCTGCTGAAACGTGAAGAAAGAAGCTGCAGAACACTGGCACTGAGCGTGCAGCTTTCCAGCGGAGAGAAAAAGCTACTTGAACACTCTGCAAGCCTTTCCACTCCCAAAAACATGCACATGGAAGGAGCTGCTGCAAAAGCGATGCTGTGCTCGCTGCTGCTCCTCCTGAAGCTCTGGCTGCTAAATCTGAGGCTTTCCTTCCAATTTCAAGCTGCAAAGCACTTGCTGAATTGCAGGGAAAGTCCGGGAGGCATTTGCTGTGCTGGCACACTTTCTCCTTTCTAGACAGAGTGGAAAAGCTTTTCCCTGCCGTGTAGGCGACAAGAGACGCATTAGACGGGCATCCGGAGCTGTCCGAAGGTAAGCGCCTGTTCCCGGCCTCTTTCGGCACAAGCCCCCGCTCCGGAGCGCACCGCGGCCGGCCGGAGGCTCTCTGCCGGCGAAGGTGCCTCGTCTCCGGCAAGGAAGCCTCAGCCGCTTCTCCTGCACACGGAGAGCGTGCTAGCTGCTGAAACGTGAAGAAAGAAGCTGCAGAACACTGGCACTGAGCCTGCAGCTTTCCAGCGGAGAGAAAAAGCTACTTGAACACTCTGCAAGCCTTTCCACTCCCAAAAACATGCACATGGAAGGAGCTGCTGCAAAAGCGATGCTGTGCTCGCTGCTGCTGCTCCTGAAGCTCTGGCTGCTAAATCTGAGGCTTTCCTTCCAATTTCAAGCTGCAAAGCACTTGCTGAATTGCAGGGAAAGTCCGGGAGGCATTTGCTGTGCTGGCACACTTTCTCCTTTCTAGACAGAGTGGAAAAGCTTTTCCCTGCCGTGTAGGCGACAAGAGACGCATTAGACGGGCATCCGGAGCTGTCCGAAGGTAAGCGCCTGTTCCCGGCCTCTTTCGGCACAAGCCCCCGCTCCGGAGCGCACCGCGGCCGGCCGGAGGCTCTCTGCCGGCGAAGGTGCCTCGTCTCCGGCAAGGAAGCCTCAGCCGCTTCTCCTGCACACGGAGAGCGTGCTAGCTGCTGAAACGTGAAGAAAGAAGCTGCAGAACACTGGCACTGAGCCTGCAGCTTTCCAGCGGAGAGAAAAAGCTACTTGAACACTCTGCAAGCCTTTCCACTCCCAAAAACATGCACATGGAAGGAGCTGCTGCAAAAGCGATGCTGTGCTCGCTGCTGCTGCTCCTGAAGCTCTGGCTGCTAAATCTGAGGCTTTCCTTCCAATTTCAAGCTGCAAAGCACTTGCTGAATTGCAGGGAAAGTCCGGGAGGCATTTGCTCTGCTGGCACACTTTCTCCTTCCTAGACAGAGTGGAAAAGCTTTTCCCTGCCGTGTAGGCGACAAGAGACGCATTAGACGGGCATCCGGAGCTGTCCGAAGGTAAGCGCCTGTTGCCGGCCTCTTTCGGCACAAGCCCCCGCTCCGGAGCGCACCGCGGCCGGCCGGAGGCTCTCTGCCGGCGAAGGTGCCGCTTCTCCGGCAAGGAAGCCTCAGCCGCTTCTCCTGCACACGGAGAGCGTGCTAGCTGCTGAAACGTGAAGAAAGAAGCTGCAGAACACTGGCACTGAGCGTGCAGCTTTCCAGCGGAGAGAAAAAGCTACTTGAACACTCTGCAAGCCTTTCCACTCCCAAAAACATGCACATGGAAGGAGCTGCTGCAAAAGCGATGCTGTGCTCGCTGCTGCTGCTCCTGAAGCTCTGGCTGCTAAATCTGAGGCTTTCCTTCCAATTTCAAGCTGCAAAGCACTTGCTGAATTGCAGGGAACGTCCGGGAGGCATTTGCTCTGCTGGCACACTTTCTCCTTCCTAGACAGAGTGGAAAAGCTTTTCCCTGCCGTGTAGGCGACAAGAGACGCATTAGACGGGCATCCGGAGCTGTCCGAAGGTAAGCGCCTGTTCCCGGCCTCTTTCGGCACAAGCCCCCGCTCCGGAGCGCACCGCGGCCGGCAGGATGCTCTCTGCCGGCGAAGGTGCCGCTTCTCCGGCAAGGAAGCCTCAGCCGCTTCTCCTGCACACGGAGAGCGTGCTAGCTGCTGAAACGTGAAGAAAGAAGCTGCAGAACACTGGCACTGAGCCTGCAGCTTTCCAGCGGAGAGAAAAAGCTACTTGAACACTCTGCAAGCCTTTCCACTCCAAAAAACATGCACATGGAAGGAGCTGCTGCAAAAGCGATGCTGTGCTCGCTGCTGCTGCTCCTGAAGCTCTGGCTGCTAAATCTGAGGCTTTCCTTCCAATTTCAAGCTGCAAAGCACTTGCTGAATTGCAGGGAAAGTCCGGGAGGCATTTGCTGTGCTGGCACACTTTCTCCTTCCTAGACAGAGTGGAAAAGCTTTTCCCTGCCGTGTAGGCGACAAGAGACGCATTAGACGGGCATCCGGAGCTGTCCGAAGGTAAGCGCCTGTTCCCGGCCTCTTTCGGCACAAGCCCCCGCTCCGGAGCGCACCGCGGCCGGCCGGAGGCTCTCTGCCGGCGAAGGTGCCGCTTCTCCGGCAAGGAAGCCTCAGCCGCTTCTCCTGCACACGGAGAGCGTGCTAGCTGCTGAAACGTGAAGAAAGAAGCTGCAGAACACTGGCACTGAGCGTGCAGCTTTCCAGCGGAGAGAAAAAGCTACTTGAACACTCTGCAAGCCTTTCCACTCCCAAAAACATGCACATGGAAGGAGCTGCTGCAAAAGCGATGCTGTGCTCGCTGCTACTGCTCCTGAAGCTCTGGCTGCTAAATCTGAGGCTTTCCTTCCAATTTCAAGCTGCAAAGCACTTGCTGAATTGCAGGGAAAGTCCGGGAGGCATTTGCTGTGCTGGCACACTTTCTCCTTCCTAGACAGAGTGGAAAAGCTTTTCCCTGCCGTGTAGGCGACAAGAGACGCATTAGACGGGCATCCGGAGCTGTCCGAAGGTAAGCGCCTGTTCCCGGCCTCTTTCGGCACAAGCCCCCGCTCCGGAGCGCACCGCGGCCGGCCAGAGGCTCTCTGCCGGCGAAGGTGCCGCTTCTCCGGCAAGGAAGCCTCAGCCGCTTCTCCTGCACACGGAGAGCGTGCTAGCTGCTGAAACGTGAAGAAAGAAGCTGCAGAACACTGGCACTGAGCGTGCAGCTTTCCAGCGGAGAGAAAAAGCTACTTGAACACTCTGCAAGCCTTTCCACTCCCAAAAACATGCACATGGAAGGAGCTGCTGCAAAAGCGATGCTGTGCTCGCTGCTGCTCCTCCTGAAGCTCTGGCTGCTAAATCTGAGGCTTTCCTTCCAATTTCAAGCTGCAAAGCACTTGCTGAATTGCAGGGAAAGTCCGGGAGGCATTTGCTGTGCTGGCACACTTTCTCCTTTCTAGACAGAGTGGAAAAGCTTTTCCCTGCCGTGTAGGCGACAAGAGACGCATTAGACGGGCATCCGGAGCTGTCCGAAGGTAAGCGCCTGTTCCCGGCCTCTTTCGGCACAAGCCCCCGCTCCGGAGCGCACCGCGGCCGGCCGGAGGCTCTCTGCCGGCGAAGGTGCCGCTTCTCCGGCAAGGAAGCCTCAGCCGCTTCTCCTGCACACGGAGAGCGTGCTAGCTGCTGAAACGTGAAGAAAGAAGCTGCAGAACACTGGCACTGAGCGTGCAGCTTTCCAGCGGAGAGAAAAAGCTACTTGAACACTCTGCAAGCCTTTCCACTCCCAAAAACATGCACATGGAAGGAGCTGCTGCAAAAGCGATGCTGTTCTCGCTGCTGCTCCTCCTGAAGCTCTGGCTGCTAAATCTGAGGCTTTCCTTCCAATTTCAAGCTGCAAAGCACTTGCTGAATTGCAGGGAAAGTCCGGGAGGCATTTGCTGTGCTGGCACACTTTCTCCTTCCTAGACAGAGTGGAAAAGCTTTTCCCTGCCGTGTAGGCGACAAGAGACGCATTAGACGGGCATCCGGAGCTGTCCGAAGGTAAGCGCCTGTTCCCGGCCTCTTTCGGCACAAGCCCCCGCTCCGGAGCGCACCGCGGCCGGCCGGAGGCTCTCTGCCGGCGAAGGTGCCGCTTCTCCGGCAAGGAAGCCTCAGCCGCTTCTCCTGCACACGGAGAGCGTGCTAGCTGCTGAAACGTGAAGAAAGAAGCTGCAGAACACTGGCACTGAGCCTGCAGCTTTCCAGCGGAGAGAAAAAGCTACTTGAACACTCTGCAAGCCTTTCCACTCCCAAAAACATGCACATGGAAGGAGCTGCTGCAAAAGCGATGCTGTGCTCGCTGCTACTGCTCCTGAAGCTCTGGCTGCTAAATCTGAGGCTTTCCTTCCAATTTCAAGCTGCAAAGCACTTGCTGAATTGCAGGGAAAGTCCGGGAGGCATTTGCTGTGCTGGCACACTTTCTCCTTCCTAGACAGAGTGGAAAAGCTTTTCCCTGCCGTGTAGGCGACAAGAGACGCATTAGACGGGCATCCGGAGCTGTCCGAAGGTAAGCGCCTGTTCCCGGCCTCTTTCGGCACAAGCCCCCGCTCCGGAGCGCACCGCGGCCGGCCGGAGGCTCTCTGCCGGCGAAGGTGCCGCTTCTCCGGCAAGGAAGCCTCAGCCGCTTCTCCTGCACACGGAGAGCGTGCTAGCTGCTGAAACGTGAAGAAAGAAGCTGCAGAACACTGGCACTGAGCGTGCAGCTTTCCAGCGGAGAGAAAAAGCTACTTGAACACTCTGCAAGCCTTTCCACTCCCAAAAACATGCACATGGAAGGAGCTGCTGCAAAAGCGATGCTGTGCTCGCTGCTGCTCCTCCTGAAGCTCTGGCTGCTAAATCTGAGGCTTTCCTTCCAATTTCAAGCTGCAAAGCACTTGCTGAATTGCAAGGAAAGTCCGGGAGGCATTTGCTGTGCTGGCACACTTTCTCCTTCCTAGACAGAGTGGAAAAGCTTTTCCCTGCCGTGTAGGCGACAAGAGACGCATTAGACGGGCATCCGGAGCTGTCCGAAGGTAAGCGCCTGTTCCCGGCCTCTTTCGGCACAAGCCCCCGCTCCGGAGCGCACCGCGGCCGGCCGGAGGCTCTCTGCCGGCGAAGGTGCCGCTTCTCCGGCAAGGAAGCCTCAGCCGCTTCTCCTGCACACGGAGAGCGTGCTAGCTGCTGAAACGTGAAGAAAGAAGCTGCAGAACACTGGCACTGAGCGTGCAGCTTTCCAGCGGAGAGAAAAAGCTACTTGAACACTCTGCAAGCCTTTCCACTCCCAAAAACATGCACATGGAAGGAGCTGCTGCAAAAGCGATGCTGTGCTCGCTGCTGCTGCTCCTGAAGCTCTGGCTGCTAAATCTGAGGCTTTCCTTCCAATTTCAAGCTGCAAAGCACTTGCTGAACTGCAGGGAACGTCCGGGAGGCATTTGCTGTGCTGGCACACTTTCTCCTTCCTAGACAGAGTGGAAAAGCTTTTCCCTGCCGTGTAGGCGACAAGAGACGCATTAGACGGGCATCCGGAGCTGTCCGAAGGTAAGCGCCTGTTCCCGGCCTCTTTCGGCACAAGCCCCCGCTCCGGAGCGCACCGCGGCCGGCAGGATGCTCTCTGCCGGCGAAGGTGCCGCTTCTCCGGCAAGGAAGCCTCAGCCGCTTCTCCTGCACACGGAGAGCGTGCTAGCTGCTGAAACGTGAAGAAAGAAGCTGCAGAACACTGGCACTGAGCCTGCAGCTTTCCAGCGGAGAGAAAAAGCTACTTGAACACTCTGCAAGCCTTTCCACTCCCAAAAACATGCACATGGAAGGAGCTGCTGCAAAAGCGATGCTGTGCTCGCTGCTGCTGCTCCTGAAGCTCTGGCTGCTAAATCTGAGGCTTTCCTTCCAATTTCAAGCTGCAAAGCACTTGCTGAATTGCAGGGAAAGTCCGGGAGGCATTTGCTCTGCTGGCACACTTTCTCCTTCCTAGACAGAGTGGAAAAGCTTTTCCCTGCCGTGTAGGCGACAAGAGACGCATTAGACGGGCATCCGGAGCTGTCCGAAGGTAAGCGCCTGTTCCCGGCCTCTTTCGGCACAAGCCCCCGCTCCGGAGCGCACCGCGGCCGGCAGGATGCTCTCTGCCGGCGAAGGTGCCGCTTCTCCGGCAAGGAAGCCTCAGCCGCTTCTCCTGCACACGGAGAGCGTGCTAGCTGCTGAAACGTGAAGAAAGAAGCTGCAGAACACTGGCACTGAGCCTGCAGCTTTCCAGCGGAGAGAAAAAGCTACTTGAACACTCTGCAAGCCTTTCCACTCCCAAAAACATGCACATGGAAGGAGCTGCTGCAAAAGCGATGCTGTTCTCGCTGCTGCTCCTCCTGAAGCTCTGGCTGCTAAATCTGAGGCTTTCCTTCCAATTTCAAGCTGCAAAGCACTTGCTGAATTGCAGGGAAAGTCCGGGAGGCATTTGCTGTGCTGGCACACTTTCTCCTTCCTAGACAGAGTGGAAAAGCTTTTCCCTGCCGTGTAGGCGACAAGAGACGCATTAGACGGGCATCCGGAGCTGTCCGAAGGTAAGCGCCTGTTCCCGGCCTCTTTCGGCACAAGCCCCCGCTCCGGAGCGCACCGCGGCCGGCCGGAGGCTCTCTGCCGGCGAAGGTGCCGCTTCTCCGGCAAGGAAGCCTCAGCCGCTTCTCCTGCACACGGAGAGCGTGCTAGCTGCTGAAACGTGAAGAAAGAAGCTGCAGAACACTGGCACTGAGCCTGCAGCTTTCCAGCGGAGAGAAAAAGCTACTTGAACACTCTGCAAGCCTTTCCACTCCCAAAAACATGCACATGGAAGGAGCTGCTGCAAAAGCGATGCTGTGCTCGCTGCTACTGCTCCTGAAGCTCTGGCTGCTAAATCTGAGGCTTTCCTTCCAATTTCAAGCTGCAAAGCACTTGCTGAATTGCAGGGAAAGTCCGGGAGGCATTTGCTGTGCTGGCACACTTTCTCCTTCCTAGACAGAGTGGAAAAGCTTTTCCCTGCCGTGTAGGCGACAAGAGACGCATTAGACGGGCATCCGGAGCTGTCCGAAGGTAAGCGCCTGTTCCCGGCCTCTTTCGGCACAAGCCCCCGCTCCGGAGCGCACCGCGGCCGGCCGGAGGCTCTCTGCCGGCGAAGGTGCCGCTTCTCCGGCAAGGAAGCCTCAGCCGCTTCTCCTGCACACGGAGAGCGTGCTAGCTGCTGAAACGTGAAGAAAGAAGCTGCAGAACACTGGCACTGAGCCTGCAGCTTTCCAGCGGAGAGAAAAAGCTACTTGAACACTCTGCAAGCCTTTCCACTCCCAAAAACATGCACATGGAAGGAGCTGCTGCAAAAGCGATGCTGTGCTCGCTGCTGCTCCTCCTGAAGCTCTGGCTGCTAAATCTGAGGCTTTCCTTCCAATTTCAAGCTGCAAAGCACTTGCTGAATTGCAAGGAAAGTCCGGGAGGCATTTGCTGTGCTGGCACACTTTCTCCTTCCTAGACAGAGTGGAAAAGCTTTTCCCTGCCGTGTAGGCGACAAGAGACGCATTAGACGGGCATCCGGAGCTGTCCGAAGGTAAGCGCCTGTTCCCGGCCTCTTTCGGCACAAGCCCCCGCTCCGGAGCGCACCGCGGCCGGCCGGAGGCTCTCTGCCGGCGAAGGTGCCGCTTCTCCGGCAAGGAAGCCTCAGCCGCTTCTCCTGCACACGGAGAGCGTGCTAGCTGCTGAAACGTGAAGAAAGAAGCTGCAGAACACTGGCACTGAGCGTGCAGCTTTCCAGCGGAGAGAAAAAGCTACTTGAACACTCTGCAAGCCTTTCCACTCCCAAAAACATGCACATGGAAGGAGCTGCTGCAAAAGCGATGCTGTGCTCGCTGCTGCTGCTCCTGAAGCTCTGGCTGCTAAATCTGAGGCTTTCCTTCCAATTTCAAGCTGCAAAGCACTTGCTGAACTGCAGGGAACGTCCGGGAGGCATTTGCTGTGCTGGCACACTTTCTCCTTCCTAGACAGAGTGGAAAAGCTTTTCCCTGCCGTGTAGGCGACAAGAGACGCATTAGACGGGCATCCGGAGCTGTCCGAAGGTAAGCACCTGTTCCCGGCCTCTTTCGGCACAAGCCCCCGCTCCGGAGCGCACCGCGGCCGGCAGGATGCTCTCTGCCGGCGAAGGTGCCGCTTCTCCGGCAAGGAAGCCTCAGCCGCTTCTCCTGCACACGGAGAGCGTGCTAGCTGCTGAAACGTGAAGAAAGAAGCTGCAGAACACTGGCACTGAGCCTGCAGCTTTCCAGCGGAGAGAAAAAGCTACTTGAACACTCTGCAAGCCTTTCCACTCCCAAAAACATGCACATGGAAGGAGCTGCTGCAAAAGCGATGCTGTGCTCGCTGCTGCTGCTCCTGAAGCTCTGGCTGCTAAATCTGAGGCTTTCCTTCCAATTTCAAGCTGCAAAGCACTTGCTGAATTGCAGGGAAAGTCCGGGAGGCATTTGCTCTGCTGGCACACTTTCTCCTTCCTAGACAGAGTGGAAAAGCTTTTCCCTGCCGTGTAGGCGACAAGAGACGCATTAGACGGGCATCCGGAGCTGTCCGAAGGTAAGCGCCTGTTCCCGGCCTCTTTCGGCACAAGCCCCCGCTCCGGAGCGCACCGCGGCCGGCAGGATGCTCTCTGCCGGCGAAGGTGCCGCTTCTCCGGCAAGGAAGCCTCAGCCGCTTCTCCTGCACACGGAGAGCGTGCTAGCTGCTGAAACGTGAAGAAAGAAGCTGCAGAACACTGGCACTGAGCCTGCAGCTTTCCAGCGGAGAGAAAAAGCTACTTGAACACTCTGCAAGCCTTTCCACTCCCAAAAACATGCACATGGAAGGAGCTGCTGCAAAAGCGATGCTGTTCTCGCTGCTGCTCCTCCTGAAGCTCTGGCTGCTAAATCTGAGGCTTTCCTTCCAATTTCAAGCTGCAAAGCACTTGCTGAATTGCAGGGAAAGTCCGGGAGGCATTTGCTGTGCTGGCACACTTTCTCCTTCCTAGACAGAGTGGAAAAGCTTTTCCCTGCCGTGTAGGCGACAAGAGACGCATTAGACGGGCATCCGGAGCTGTCCGAAGGTAAGCGCCTGTTCCCGGCCTCTTTCGGCACAAGCCCCCGCTCCGGAGCGCACCGCGGCCGGCCGGAGGCTCTCTGCCGGCGAAGGTGCCGCTTCTCCGGCAAGGAAGCCTCAGCCGCTTCTCCTGCACACGGAGAGCGTGCTAGCTGCTGAAACGTGAAGAAAGAAGCTGCAGAACACTGGCACTGAGCCTGCAGCTTTCCAGCGGAGAGAAAAAGCTACTTGAACACTCTGCAAGCCTTTCCACTCCCAAAAACATGCACATGGAAGGAGCTGCTGCAAAAGCGATGCTGTGCTCGCTGCTACTGCTCCTGAAGCTCTGGCTGCTAAATCTGAGGCTTTCCTTCCAATTTCAAGCTGCAAAGCACTTGCTGAATTGCAGGGAAAGTCCGGGAGGCATTTGCTGTGCTGGCACACTTTCTCCTTCCTAGACAGAGTGGAAAAGCTTTTCCCTGCCGTGTAGGCGACAAGAGACGCATTAGACGGGCATCCGGAGCTGTCCGAAGGTAAGCGCCTGTTCCCGGCCTCTTTCGGCACAAGCCCCCGCTCCGGAGCGCACCGCGGCCGGCCGGAGGCTCTCTGCCGGCGAAGGTGCCGCTTCTCCGGCAAGGAAGCCTCAGCCGCTTCTCCTGCACACGGAGAGCGTGCTAGCTGCTGAAACGTGAAGAAAGAAGCTGCAGAACACTGGCACTGAGCGTGCAGCTTTCCAGCGGAGAGAAAAAGCTACTTGAACACTCTGCAAGCCTTTCCACTCCCAAAAACATGCACATGGAAGGAGCTGCTGCAAAAGCGATGCTGTGCTCGCTGCTGCTCCTCCTGAAGCTCTGGCTGCTAAATCTGAGGCTTTCCTTCCAATTTCAAGCTGCAAAGCACTTGCTGAATTGCAGGGAAAGTCCGGGAGGCATTTGCTGTGCTGGCACACTTTCTCCTTTCTAGACAGAGTGGAAAAGCTTTTCCCTGCCGTGTAGGCGACAAGAGACGCATTAGACGGGCATCCGGAGCTGTCCGAAGGTAAGCGCCTGTTCCCGGCCTCTTTCGGCACAAGCCCCCGCTCCGGAGCGCACCGCGGCCGGCCGGAGGCTCTCTGCCGGCGAAGGTGCCTCGTCTCCGGCAAGGAAGCCTCAGCCGCTTCTCCTGCACACGGAGAGCGTGCTAGCTGCTGAAACGTGAAGAAAGAAGCTGCAGAACACTGGCACTGAGCCTGCAGCTTTCCAGCGGAGAGAAAAAGCTACTTGAACACTCT
This sequence comes from Fringilla coelebs, assembly GCF_963513975.1. Classification (NCBI taxonomy): domain Eukaryota; kingdom Metazoa; phylum Chordata; class Aves; order Passeriformes; family Fringillidae; genus Fringilla; species Fringilla coelebs. Next base: position 122,658 of record NW_028167303.1, on the reverse strand, counting down.
GCAAGCCTTTCCACTCCCAAAAACATGCACATGGAAGGAGCTGCTGCAAAAGCGATGCTGTTCTCGCTGCTGCTCCTCCTGAAGCTCTGGCTGCTAAATCTGAGGCTTTCCTTCCAATTTCAAGCTGCAAAGCACTTGCTGAATTGCAGGGAAAGTCCGGGAGGCATTTGCTGTGCTGGCACACTTTCTCCTTCCTAGACAGAGTGGAAAAGCTTTTCCCTGCCGTGTAGGCGACAAGAGACGCATTAGACGGGCATCCGGAGCTGTCCGAAGGTAAGCGCCTGTTCCCGGCCTCTTTCGGCACAAGCCCCCGCTCCGGAGCGCACCGCGGCCGGCCGGAGGCTCTCTGCCGGCGAAGGTTCCTCGTCTCCGGCAAGGAAGCCTCAGCCGCTTCTCCTGCACACGGAGAGCGTGCTAGCTGCTGAAACGTGAAGAAAGAAGCTGCAGAACACTGGCACTGAGCGTGCAGCTTTCCAGCGGAGAGAAAAAGCTACTTGAACACTCTGCAAGCCTTTCCACTCCCAAAAACATGCACATGGAAGGAGCTGCTGCAAAAGCGATGCTGTGCTCGCTGCTACTGCTCCTGAAGCTCTGGCTGCTAAATCTGAGGCTTTCCTTCCAATTTCAAGCTGCAAAGCACTTGCTGAATTGCAGGGAAAGTCCGGGAGGCATTTGCTGTGCTGGCACACTTTCTCCTTCCTAGACAGAGTGGAAAAGCTTTTCCCTGCCGTGTAGGCGACAAGAGACGCATTAGACGGGCATCCGGAGCTGTCCGAAGGTAAGCGCCTGTTCCCGGCCTCTTTCGGCACAAGCCCCCGCTCCGGAGCGCACCGCGGCCGGCCGGAGGCTCTCTGCCGGCGAAGGTGCCGCTTCTCCGGCAAGGAAGCCTCAGCCGCTTCTCCTGCACACGGAGAGCGTGCTAGCTGCTGAAACGTGAAGAAAGAAGCTGCAGAACACTGGCACTGAGCCTGCAGCTTTCCAGCGGAGAGAAAAAGCTACTTGAACACTCTGCAAGCCTTTCCACTCCCAAAAACATGCACATGGAAGGAGCTGCTGCAAAAGCGATGCTGTGCTCGCTGCTGCTCCTCCTGAAGCTCTGGCTGCTAAATCTGAGGCTTTCCTTCCAATTTCAAGCTGCAAAGCACTTGCTGAATTGCAGGGAAAGTCCGGGAGGCATTTGCTGTGCTGGCACACTTTCTCCTTCCTAGACAGAGTGGAAAAGCTTTTCCCTGCCGTGTAGGCGACAAGAGACGCATTAGACGGGCATCCGGAGCTGTCCGAAGGTAAGCGCCTGTTCCCGGCCTCTTTCGGCACAAGCCCCCGCTCCGGAGCGCACCGCGGCCGGCCGGAGGCTCTCTGCCGGCGAAGGTGCCGCTTCTCCGGCAAGGAAGCCTCAGCCGCTTCTCCTGCACACGGAGAGCGTGCTAGCTGCTGAAACGTGAAGAAAGAAGCTGCAGAACACTGGCACTGAGCGTGCAGCTTTCCAGCGGAGAGAAAAAGCTACTTGAACACTCTGCAAGCCTTTCCACTCCCAAAAACATGCACATGGAAGGAGCTGCTGCAAAAGCGATGCTGTGCTCGCTGCTGCTGCTCCTGAAGCTCTGGCTGCTAAATCTGAGGCTTTCCTTCCAATTTCAAGCTGCAAAGCACTTGCTGAACTGCAGGGAACGTCCGGGAGGCATTTGCTGTGCTGGCACACTTTCTCCTTCCTAGACAGAGTGGAAAAGCTTTTCCCTGCCGTGTAGGCGACAAGAGACGCATTAGACGGGCATCCGGAGCTGTCCGAAGGTAAGCGCCGGTTCCCGGCCTCTTTCGGCACAAGCCCCCGCTCCGGAGCGCACCGCGGCCGGCAGGATGCTCTCTGCCGGCGAAGGTGCCGCTTCTCCGGCAAGGAAGCCTCAGCCGCTTCTCCTGCACACGGAGAGCGTGCTAGCTGCTGAAACGTGAAGAAAGAAGCTGCAGAACACTGGCACTGAGCCTGCAGCTTTCCAGCGGAGAGAAAAAGCTACTTGAACACTCTGCAAGCCTTTCCACTCCCAAAAACATGCACATGGAAGGAGCTGCTGCAAAAGCGATGCTGTGCTCGCTGCTGCTGCTCCTGAAGCTCTGGCTGCTAAATCTGAGGCTTTCCTTCCAATTTCAAGCTGCAAAGCACTTGCTGAATTGCAGGGAAAGTCCGGGAGGCATTTGCTGTGCTGGCACACTTTCTCCTTTCTAGACTGAGTGGAAAAGCTTTTCCCTGCCGTGTAGGCGACAAGAGACGCATTAGACGGGCATCCGGAGCTGTCCGAAGGTAAGCGCCTGTTCCCGGCCTCTTTCGGCACAAGCCCCCGCTCCGGAGCGCACCGCGGCCGGCCGGAGGCTCTCTGCCGGCGAAGGTGCCTCGTCTCCGGCAAGGAAGCCTCAGCCGCTTCTCCTGCACACGGAGAGCGTGCTAGCTGCTGAAACGTGAAGAAAGAAGCTGCAGAACACTGGCACTGAGCCTGCAGCTTTCCAGCGGAGAGAAAAAGCTACTTGAACACTCTGCAAGCCTTTCCACTCCCAAAAACATGCACATGGAAGGAGCTGCTGCAAAAGCGATGCTGTGCTCGCTGCTGCTCCTCCTGAAGCTTTGGCTGCTAAATCTGAGGCTTTCCTTCCAATTTCAAGCTGCAAAGCACTTGCTGAATTGCAGGGAAAGTCCGGGAGGCATTTGCTCTGCTGGCACACTTTCTCCTTCCTAGACAGAGTGGAAAAGCTTTTCCCTGCCGTGTAGGCGACAAGAGACGCATTAGACGGGCATCCGGAGCTGTCCGAAGGTAAGCGCCTGTTCCCGGCCTCTTTCGGCACAAGCCCCCGCTCCGGAGCGCACCGCGGCCGGCCGGAGGCTCTCTGCCGGCGAAGGTGCCGCTTCTCCGGCAAGGAAGCCTCAGCCGCTTCTCCTGCACACGGAGAGCGTGCTAGCTGCTGAAACGTGAAGAAAGAAGCTGCAGAACACTGGCACTGAGCCTGCAGCTTTCCAGCGGAGAGAAAAAGCTACTTGAACACTCTGCAAGCCTTTCCACTCCCAAAAACATGCACATGGAAGGAGCTGCTGCAAAAGCGATGCTGTGCTCGCTGCTGCTCCTCCTGAAGCTCTGGCTGCTAAATCTGAGGCTTTCCTTCCAATTTCAAGCTGCAAAGCACTTGCTGAATTGCAGGGAAAGTCCGGGAGGCATTTGCTGTGCTGGCACACTTTCTCCTTCCTAGACAGAGTGGAAAAGCTTTTCCCTGCCGTGTAGGCGACAAGAGACGCATTAGACGGGCATCCGGAGCTGTCCGAAGGTAAGCGCCTGTTCCCGGCCTCTTTCGGCACAAGCCCCCGCTCCGGAGCGCACCGCGGCCGGCCGGAGGCTCTCTGCCGGCGAAGGTGCCGCTTCTCCGGCAAGGAAGCCTCAGCCGCTTCTCCTGCACACGGAGAGCGTGCTAGCTGCTGAAACGTGAAGAAAGAAGCTGCAGAACACTGGCACTGAGCCTGCAGCTTTCCAGCGGAGAGAAAAAGCTACTTGAACACTCTGCAAGCCTTTCCACTCCCAAAAACATGCACATGGAAGGAGCTGCTGCAAAAGCGATGCTGTGCTCGCTGCTGCTGCTCCTGAAGCTCTGGCTGCTAAATCTGAGGCTTTCCTTCCAATTTCAAGCTGCAAAGCACTTGCTGAACTGCAGGGAACGTCCGGGAGGCATTTGCTGTGCTGGCACACTTTCTCCTTCCTAGACAGAGTGGAAAAGCTTTTCCCTGCCGTGTAGGCGACAAGAGACGCATTAGACGGGCATCCGGAGCTGTCCGAAGGTAAGCGCCTGTTCCCGGCCTCTTTCGGCACAAGCCCCCGCTCCGGAGCGCACCGCGGCCGGCAGGATGCTCTCTGCCGGCGAAGGTGCCGCTTCTCCGGCAAGGAAGCCTCAGCCGCTTCTCCTGCACACGGAGAGCGTGCTAGCTGCTGAAACGTGAAGAAAGAAGCTGCAGAACACTGGCACTGAGCGTGCAGCTTTCCAGCGGAGAGAAAAAGCTACTTGAACACTCTGCAAGCCTTTCCACTCCCAAAAACATGCACATGGAAGGAGCTGCTGCAAAAGCGATGCTGTGCTCGCTGCTGCTGCTCCTGAAGCTCTGGCTGCTAAATCTGAGGCTTTCCTTCCAATTTCAAGCTGCAAAGCACTTGCTGAATTGCAGGGAAAGTCCGGGAGGCATTTGCTGTGCTGGCACACTTTCTCCTTCCTAGACAGAGTGGAAAAGCTTTTCCCTGCCGTGTAGGCGACAAGAGACGCATTAGACGGGCATCCGGAGCTGTCCGAAGGTAAGCGCCTGTTCCCGGCCTCTTTCGGCACAAGCCCCCGCTCCGGAGCGCACCGCGGCCGGCCGGAGGCTCTCTGCCGGCGAAGGTGCCGCTTCTCCGGCAAGGAAGCCTCAGCCGCTTCTCCTGCACACGGAGAGCGTGCTAGCTGCTGAAACGTGAAGAAAGAAGCTGCAGAACACTGGCACTGAGCCTGCAGCTTTCCAGCGGAGAGAAAAAGCTACTTGAACACTCTGCAAGCCTTTCCACTCCCAAAAACATGCACATGGAAGGAGCTGCTGCAAAAGCGATGCTGTGCTCGCTGCTGCTGCTCCTGAATCTTTGGCTGCTAAATCTGAGGCTTTCCTTCCAATTTCAAGCTGCAAAGCACTTGCTGAATTGCAGGGAAAGTCCGGGAGGCATTTGCTGTGCTGGCACACTTTCTCCTTCCTAGACAAAGTGGAAAAGCTTTTCCCTGCCGTGTAGGCGACAAGAGACGCATTAGACGGGCATCCGGAGCTGTCCGAAGGTAAGCGCCTGTTCCCGGCCTCTTTCGGCACAAGCTCCCGCTCCGGAGCGCACCGCGGCCGGCAGGAGGCTCTCTGCCGGCGAAGGTGCCGCTTCTCCGGCAAGGAAGCCTCAGCCGCTTCTCCTGCACACGGAGAGCGTGCTAGCTGCTGAAACGTGAAGAAAGAAGCTGCAGAACACTGGCACTGAGCGTGCAGCTTTCCAGCGGAGAGAAAAAGCTACTTGAACACTCTGCAAGCCTTTCCACTCCCAAAAACATGCACATGGAAGGAGCTGCTGCAAAAGCGATGCTGTGCTCGCTGCTGCTCCTCCTGAAGCTCTGGCTGCTAAATCTGAGGCTTTCCTTCCAATTTCAAGCTGCAAAGCACTTGCTGAATTGCAGGGAAAGTCCGGGAGGCATGTGCTGTGCTGGCACACTTTCTCCTTCCTAGACAGAGTGGAAAAGCTTTTCCCTGCCGTGTAGGCGACAAGAGACGCATTAGACGGGCATCCGGAGCTGTCCGAAGGTAAGCGCCTGTTCCCGGCCTCTTTCGGCACAAGCCCCCGCTCCGGAGCGCACCGCGGCCGGCCGGAGGCTCTCTGCCGGCGAAGGTGCCGCTTCTCCGGCAAGGAAGCCTCAGCCGCTTCTCCTGCACACGGAGAGCGTGCTAGCTGCTGAAACGTGAAGAAAGAAGCTGCAGAACACTGGCACTGAGCCTGCAGCTTTCCAGCGGAGAGAAAAAGCTACTTGAACACTCTGCAAGCCTTTCCACTCCCAAAAACATGCACATGGAAGGAGCTGCTGCAAAAGCGATGCTGTGCTCGCTGCTGCTGCTCCTGAAGCTTTGGCTGCTAAATCTGAGGCTTTCCTTCCAATTTCAAGCTGCAAAGCACTTGCTGAATTGCAGGGAAAGTCCGGGAGGCATTTGCTGTGCTGGCACACTTTCTCCTTCCTAGACAGAGTGGAAAAGCTTTTCCCTGCCGTGTAGGCGACAAGAGACGCATTAGACGGGCATCCGGAGCTGTCCGAAGGTAAGCGCCTGTTCCCGGCCTCTTTCGGCACAAGCCCCCGCTCCGGAGCGCACCGCGGCCGGCCGGAGGCTCTCTGCCGGCGAAGGTGCCGCTTCTCCGGCAAGGAAGCCTCAGCCGCTTCTCCTGCACACGGAGAGCGTGCTAGCTGCTGAAACGTGAAGAAAGAAGCTGCAGAACACTGGCACTGAGCGTGCAGCTTTCCAGCGGAGAGAAAAAGCTACTTGAACACTCTGCAAGCCTTTCCACTCCCAAAAACATGCACATGGAAGGAGCTGCTGCAAAAGCGATGCTGTGCTCGCTGCTGCTGCTCCTGAAGCTCTGGCTGCTAAATCTGAGGCTTTCCTTCCAATTTCAAGCTGCAAAGCACTTGCTGAATTGCAGGGAAAGTCCGGGAGGCATTTGCTGTGCTGGCACACTTTCTCCTTCCTAGACAGAGTGGAAAAGCTTTTCCCTGCCGTGTAGGCGACAAGAGACGCATTAGACGGGCATCCGGAGCTGTCCGAAGGTAAGCGCCTGTTCCCGGCCTCTTTCGGCACAAGCCCCCGCTCCGGAGCGCACCGCGGCCGGCCGGAGGCTCTCTGCCGGCGAAGGTGCCGCTTCTCCGGCAAGGAAGCCTCAGCCGCTTCTCCTGCACACGGAGAGCGTGCTAGCTGCTGAAACGTGAAGAAAGAAGCTGCAGAACACTGGCACTGAGCCTGCAGCTTTCCAGCGGAGAGAAAAAGCTACTTGAACACTCTGCAAGCCTTTCCACTCCCAAAAACATGCACATGGAAGGAGCTGCTGCAAAAGCGATGCTGTGCTCGCTGCTGCTGCTCCTGAATCTTTGGCTGCTAAATCTGAGGCTTTCCTTCCAATTTCAAGCTGCAAAGCACTTGCTGAATTGCAGGGAAAGTCCGGGAGGCATTTGCTGTGCTGGCACACTTTCTCCTTCCTAGACAAAGTGGAAAAGCTTTTCCCTGCCGTGTAGGCGACAAGAGACGCATTAGACGGGCATCCGGAGCTGTCCGAAGGTAAGCGCCTGTTCCCGGCCTCTTTCGGCACAAGCTCCCGCTCCGGAGCGCACCGCGGCCGGCAGGAGGCTCTCTGCCGGCGAAGGTGCCGCTTCTCCGGCAAGGAAGCCTCAGCCGCTTCTCCTGCACACGGAGAGCGTGCTAGCTGCTGAAACGTGAAGAAAGAAGCTGCAGAACACTGGCACTGAGCGTGCAGCTTTCCAGCGGAGAGAAAAAGCTACTTGAACACTCTGCAAGCCTTTCCACTCCCAAAAACATGCACATGGAAGGAGCTGCTGCAAAAGCGATGCTGTGCTCGCTGCTGCTCCTCCTGAAGCTCTGGCTGCTAAATCTGAGGCTTTCCTTCCAATTTCAAGCTGCAAAGCACTTGCTGAATTGCAGGGAAAGTCCGGGAGGCATGTGCTGTGCTGGCACACTTTCTCCTTCCTAGACAGAGTGGAAAAGCTTTTCCCTGCCGTGTAGGCGACAAGAGACGCATTAGACGGGCATCCGGAGCTGTCCGAAGGTAAGCGCCTGTTCCCGGCCTCTTTCGGCACAAGCCCCCGCTCCGGAGCGCACCGCGGCCGGCCGGAGGCTCTCTGCCGGCGAAGGTGCCGCTTCTCCGGCAAGGAAGCCTCAGCCGCTTCTCCTGCACACGGAGAGCGTGCTAGCTGCTGAAACGTGAAGAAAGAAGCTGCAGAACACTGGCACTGAGCCTGCAGCTTTCCAGCGGAGAGAAAAAGCTACTTGAACACTCTGCAAGCCTTTCCACTCCCAAAAACATGCACATGGAAGGAGCTGCTGCAAAAGCGATGCTGTGCTCGCTGCTGCTGCTCCTGAATCTTTGGCTGCTAAATCTGAGGCTTTCCTTCCAATTTCAAGCTGCAAAGCACTTGCTGAATTGCAGGGAAAGTCCGGGAGGCATTTGCTGTGCTGGCACACTTTCTCCTTCCTAGACAGAGTGGAAAAGCTTTTCCCTGCCGTGTAGGCGACAAGAGACGCATTAGACGGGCATCCGGAGCTGTCCGAAGGTAAGCGCCTGTTCCCGGCCTCTTTCGGCACAAGCCCCCGCTCCGGAGCGCACCGCGGCCGGCCGGAGGCTCTCTGCCGGCGAAGGTGCCGCTTCTCCGGCAAGGAAGCCTCAGCCGCTTCTCCTGCACACGGAGAGCGTGCTAGCTGCTGAAACGTGAAGAAAGAAGCTGCAGAACACTGGCACTGAGCGTGCAGCTTTCCAGCGGAGAGAAAAAGCTACTTGAACACTCTGCAACCCTTTCCACTCCCAAAAATATGCACATGGAAGGAGCTGCTGCAAAAGCGATGCTGTGCTCGCTGCTGCTCCTCCTGAAGCTCTGGCTGCTAAATCTGAGGCTTTCCTTCCAATTTCAAGCTGCAAAGCACTTGCTGAATTGCAGGGAAAGTCCGGGAGGCATTTGCTGTGCTGGCACACTTTCTCCTTCCTAGACAGAGTGGAAAAGCTTTTCCCTGCCGTGTAGGCGACAAGAGACGCATTAGACGGGCATCCGGAGCTGTCCGAAGGTAAGCGCCTGTTCCCGGCCTCTTTCGGCACAAGCCCCCGCTCCGGAGCGCACCGCGGCCGGCAGGAGGCTCTCTGCCGGCGAAGGTGCCTCGTCTCCGGCAAGGAAGCCTCAGCCGCTTCTCCTGCACACGGAGAGCGTGCTAGCTGCTGAAACGTGAAGAAAGAAGCTGCAGAACACTGGCACTGAGCCTGCAGCTTTCCAGCGGAGAGAAAAAGCTACTTGAACACTCTGCAAGCCTTTCCACTCCCAAAAACATGCACATGGAAGGAGCTGCTGCAAAAGCGATGCTGTGCTCGCTGCTGCTCCTCCTGAAGCTCTGGCTGCTAAATCTGAGGCTTTCCTTCCAATTTCAAGCTGCAAAGCACTTGCTGAATTGCAGGGAACGTCCGGGAGGCATTTGCTGTGTTGGCACACTTTCTCCTTCCTAGACAGAGTGGAAAAGCTTTTCCCTGCCGTGTAGGCGACAAGAGACGCATTAGACGGGCATCCGGAGCTGTCCGAAGGTAAGCGCCTGTTCCCGGCCTCTTTCGGCACAAGCCCCCGCTCCGGTGCGCACCGCGGCCGGCCAGAGGCTCTCTGCCGGCGAACGTGCCGCTTCTCCTGCAAGGAAGCCTCAGCCGCTTCTCCTGCACACGGAGAGCGTGCTAGCTGCTGAAACGTGAAGAAAGAAGCTGCAGAACACTGGCACTGAGCCTGCAGCTTTCCAGCGGGGAGAAAAAGCTACTTGAACACTCTGCAACCCTTTCCACTCCCAAAAATATGCACATGGAAGGAGCTGCTGCAAAAGCGATGCTGTGCTCGCTGCTGCTCCTCCTGAAGCTCTGGCTGCTAAATCTGAGGCTTTCCTTCCAATTTCAAGCTGCAAAGCACTTGCTGAATTGCAGGGAAAGTCCGGGAGGCATTTGCTCTGCTGGCACACTTTCTCCTTCCTAGACAGAGTGGAAAAGCTTTTCCCTGCCGTGTAGGCGACAAGAGACGCATTAGACGGGCATCCGGAGCTGTCCGAAGGTAAGCGCCTGTTCCCGGCCTCTTTCGGCACAAGCCCCCGCTCCGGAGCGCACCGCGGCCGGCAGGATGCTCTCTGCCGGCGAAGGTGCCTCGTCTCCGGCAAGGAAGCCTCAGCCGCTTCTCCTGCACACGGAGAGCGTGCTAGCTGCTGAAACGTGAAGAAAGAAGCTGCAGAACACTGGCACTGAGCCTGCAGCTTTCTAGCGGAGAGAAAAAGCTACTTGAACACTCTGCAAGCCTTTCCACTCCCAAAAACATGCACATGGAAGGAGCTGCTGCAAAAGCGATGCTGTGCTCGCTGCTGCTCCTCCTGAAGCTCTGGCTGCTAAATCTGAGGCTTTCCTTCCAATTTCAAGCTGCAAAGCACTTGCTGAATTGCAGGGAAAGTCCGGGAGGCATTTGCTGTGCTGGCACACTTTCTCCTTTCTAGACAGAGTGGAAAAGCTTTTCCCTGCCGTGTAGGCGACAAGAGACGCATTAGACGGGCATCCGGAGCTGTCCGAAGGTAAGCGCCTGTTCCCGGCCTCTTTCGGCACAAGCCCCCGCTCCGGAGCGCACCGCGGCCGGCAGGATGCTCTCTGCCGGCGAAGGTGCCGCTTCTCCGGCAAGGAAGCCTCAGCCGCTTCTCCTGCACACGGAGAGCGTGCTAGCTGCTGAAACGTGAAGAAAGAAGCTGCAGAACACTGGCACTGAGCGTGCAGCTTTCCAGCGGAGAGAAAAAGCTACTTGAACACTCTGCAACCCTTTCCACTCCCAAAAATATGCACATGGAAGGAGCTGCTGCAAAAGCGATGCTGTGCTCGCTGCTGCTCCTCCTGAAGCTCTGGCTGCTAAATCTGAGGCTTTCCTTCCAATTTCAAGCTGCAAAGCACTTGCTGAATTGCAGGGAAAGTCCGGGAGGCATTTGCTGTGCTGGCACACTTTCTCCTTCCTAGACAGAGTGGAAAAGCTTTTCCCTGCCGTGTAGGCGACAAGAGACGCATTAGACGGGCATCCGGAGCTGTCCGAAGGTAAGCGCCTGTTCCCGGCCTCTTTCGGCACAAGCCCCCGCTCCGGAGCGCACCGCGGCCGGCAGGAGGCTCTCTGCCGGCGAAGGTGCCTCGTCTCCGGCAAGGAAGCCTCAGCCGCTTCTCCTGCACACGGAGAGCGTGCTAGCTGCTGAAACGTGAAGAAAGAAGCTGCAGAACACTGGCACTGAGCCTGCAGCTTTCCAGCGGAGAGAAAAAGCTACTTGAACACTCTGCAAGCCTTTCCACTCCCAAAAACATGCACATGGAAGGAGCTGCTGCAAAAGCGATGCTGTGCTCGCTGCTGCTCCTCCTGAAGCTCTGGCTGCTAAATCTGAGGCTTTCCTTCCAATTTCAAGCTGCAAAGCACTTGCTGAATTGCAGGGAACGTCCGGGAGGCATTTGCTGTGTTGGCACACTTTCTCCTTCCTAGACAGAGTGGAAAAGCTTTTCCCTGCCGTGTAGGCGACAAGAGACGCATTAGACGGGCATCCGGAGCTGTCCGAAGGTAAGCGCCTGTTCCCGGCCTCTTTCGGCACAAGCCCCCGCTCCGGTGCGCACCGCGGCCGGCCAGAGGCTCTCTGCCGGCGAACGTGCCGCTTCTCCTGCAAGGAAGCCTCAGCCGCTTCTCCTGCACACGGAGAGCGTGCTAGCTGCTGAAACGTGAAGAAAGAAGCTGCAGAACACTGGCACTGAGCCTGCAGCTTTCCAGCGGGGAGAAAAAGCTACTTGAACACTCTGCAACCCTTTCCACTCCCAAAAATATGCACATGGAAGGAGCTGCTGCAAAAGCGATGCTGTGCTCGCTGCTGCTGCTCCTGAAGCTCTGGCTGCTAAATCTGAGGCTTTCCTTCCAATTTCAAGCTGCAAAGCACTTGCTGAATTGCAGGGAAAGTCCGGGAGGCATTTGCTGTGCTGGCACACTTTCTCCTTCCTAGACAGAGTGGAAAAGCTTTTCCCTGCCGTGTAGGCGACAAGAGACGCATTAGACGGGCATCCGGAGCTGTCCGAAGGTAAGCGCCTGTTCCCGGCCTCTTTCGGCACAAGCCCCCGCTCCGGAGCGCACCGCGGCCGGCCGGAGGCTCTCTGCCGGCGAAGGTGCCTCGTCTCCGGCAAGGAAGCCTCAGCCGCTTCTCCTGCACACGGAGAGCGTGCTAGCTGCTGAAACGTGAAGAAAGAAGCTGCAGAACACTGGCACTGAGCCTGCAGCTTTCCAGCGGAGAGAAAAAGCTACTTGAACACTCTGCAAGCCTTTCCACTCCCAAAAACATGCACATGGAAGGAGCTGCTGCAAAAGCGATGCTGTGCTCGCTGCTGCTCCTCCTGAAGCTCTGGCTGCTAAATCTGAGGCTTTCCTTCCAATTTCAAGCTGCAAAGCACTTGCTGAATTGCAGGGAAAGTCCGGGAGGCATTTGCTGTGCTGGCACACTTTCTCCTTTCTAGACAGAGTGGAAAAGCTTTTCCCTGCCGTGTAGGCGACAAGAGACGCATTAGACGGGCATCCGGAGCTGTCCGAAGGTAAGCGCCTGTTCCCGGCCTCTTTCGGCACAAGCCCTCGCTCCGGAGCGCACCGCGGCCGGCCGGAGGCTCTCTGCCGGCGAAGGTGCCTCGTCTCCGGCAAGGAAGCCTCAGCCGCTTCTCCTGCACACGGAGAGCGTGCTAGCTGCTGAAACGTGAAGAAAGAAGCTGCAGAACACTGGCACTGAGCGTGCAGCTTTCCAGCGGAGAGAAAAAGCTACTTGAACACTCTGCAAGCCTTTCCACTCCCAAAAACATGCACATGGAAGGAGCTGCTGCAAAAGCGATGCTGTGCTCGCTGCTGCTCCTCCTGAAGCTTTGGCTGCTAAATCTGAGGCTTTCCTTCCAATTTCAAGCTGCAAAGCACTTGCTGAATTGCAGGGAAAGTCCGGGAGGCATTTGCTCTGCTGGCACACTTTCTCCTTCCTAGACAGAGTGGAAAAGCTTTTCCCTGCCGTGTAGGCGACAAGAGACGCATTAGACGGGCATCCGGAGCTGTCCGAAGGTAAGTGCCTGTTCCCGGCCTCTTTCGGCACAAGCCCCCGCTCCGGAGCGCACCGCGGCCGGCAGGATGCTCTCTGCCGGCGAAGGTGCCGCTTCTCCGGCAAGGAAGCCTCAGCCGCTTCTCCTGCACACGGAGAGCGTGCTAGCTGCTGAAACGTGAAGAAAGAAGCTGCAGAACACTGGCACTGAGCCTGCAGCTTTCCAGCGGAGAGAAAAAGCTACTTGAACACTCTGCAAGCCTTTCCACTCCCAAAAACATGCACATGGAAGGAGCTGCTGCAAAAGCGATGCTGTGCTCGCTGCTGCTCCTCCTGAAGCTTTGGCTGCTAAATCTGAGGCTTTCCTTCCAATTTCAAGCTGCAAAGCACTTGCTGAATTGCAGGGAAAGTCCGGGAGGCATTTGCTCTGCTGGCACACTTTCTCCTTCCTAGACAGAGTGGAAAAGCTTTTCCCTGCCGTGTAGGCGACAAGAGACGCATTAGACGGGCATCCGGAGCTGTCCGAAGGTAAGCGCCTGTTCCCGGCCTCTTTTGGCACAAGCCCCCGCTCCGGAGCGCACCGCGGCCGGCCGGAGGCTCTCTGCCGGCGAAGGTGCCGCTTCTCCGGCAAGGAAGCCTCAGCCGCTTCTCCTGCACACGGAGAGCGTGCTAGCTGCTGAAACGTGAAGAAAGAAGCTGCAGAACACTGGCACTGAGCCTGCAGCTTTCCAGCGGAGAGAAAAAGCTACTTGAACACTCTGCAAGCCTTTCCACTCCCAAAAACATGCACATGGAAGGAGCTGCTGCAAAAGCGATGCTGTGCTCGCTGCTGCTCCTCCTGAAGCTCTGGCTGCTAAATCTGAGGCTTTCCTTCCAATTTCAAGCTGCAAAGCACTTGCTGAATTGCAGGGAAAGTCCGGGAGGCATTTGCTGTGCTGGCACACTTTCTCCTTCCTAGACAGAGTGGAAAAGCTTTTCCCTGCCGTGTAGGCGACAAGAGACGCATTAGACGGGCATCCGGAGCTGTCCGAAGGTAAGCGCCTGTTCCCGGCCTCTTTCGGCACAAGCCCCCGCTCCGGAGCGCACCGCGGCCGGCCGGAGGCTCTCTGCCGGCGAAGGTGCCGCTTCTCCGGCAAGGAAGCCTCAGCCGCTTCTCCTGCACACGGAGAGCGTGCTAGCTGCTGAAACGTGAAGAAAGAAGCTGCAGAACACTGGCACTGAGCGTGCAGCTTTCCAGCGGAGAGAAAAAGCTACTTGAACACTCTGCAAGCCTTTCCACTCCCAAAAACATGCACATGGAAGGAGCTGCTGCAAAAGCGATGCTGTGCTCGCTGCTGCTGCTCCTGAATCTTTGGCTGCTAAATCTGAGGCTTTCCTTCCAATTTCAAGCTGCAAAGCACTTGCTGAATTGCAGGGAAAGTCCGGGAGGCATTTGCTGTGCTGGCACACTTTCTCCTTCCTAGACAGAGTGGAAAAGCTTTTCCCTGCCGTGTAGGCGACAAGAGACGCATTAGACGGGCATCCGGAGCTGTCCGAAGGTAAGCGCCTGTTCCCGGCCTCTTTCGGCACAAGCCCCCGCTCCGGAGCGCACCGCGGCCGGCCAGAGGCTCTCTGCCGGCGAACGTGCCGCTTCTCCTGCAAGGAAGCCTCAGCCGCTTCTCCTGCACACGGAGAGCGTGCTAGCTGCTGAAACGTGAAGAAAGAAGCTGCAGAACACTGGCACTGAGCCTGCAGCTTTCCAGCGGGGAGAAAAAGCTACTTGAACACTCTGCAACCCTTTCCACTCCCAAAAATATGCACATGGAAGGAGCTGCTGCAAAAGCGATGCTGTGCTCGCTGCTGCTGCTCCTGAAGCTCTGGCTGCTAAATCTGAGGCTTTCCTTCCAATTTCAAGCTGCAAAGCACTTGCTGAATTGCAGGGAAAGTCCGGGAGGCATTTGCTGTGCTGGCACACTTTCTCCTTCCTAGACAGAGTGGAAAAGCTTTTCCCTGCCGTGTAGGCGACAAGAGACGCATTAGACGGGCATCCGGAGCTGTCCGAAGGTAAGCGCCTGTTCCCGGCCTCTTTCGGCACAAGCCCCCGCTCCGGAGCGCACCGCGGCCGGCCGGAGGCTCTCTGCCGGCGAAGGTGCCGCTTCTCCGGCAAGGAAGCCTCAGCCGCTTCTCCTGCACACGGAGAGCGTGCTAGCTGCTGAAACGTGAAGAAAGAAGCTGCAGAAGACTGGCACTGAGCGTGCAGCTTTCCAGCGGAGAGAAAAAGCTACTTGAACACTCTGCAAGCCTTTCCACTCCCAAAAACATGCACATGGAAGGAGCTGCTGCAAAAGCGATGCTGTGCTCGCTGCTGCTGCTCCTGAATCTTTGGCTGCTAAATCTGAGGCTTTCCTTCCAATTTCAAGCTGCAAAGCACTTGCTGAATTGCAGGGAAAGTCCGGGAGGCATTTGCTGTGCTGGCACACTTTCTCCTTCCTAGACAGAGTGGAAAAGCTTTTCCCTGCCGTGTAGGCGACAAGAGACGCATTAGACGGGCATCCGGAGCTGTCCGAAGGTAAGCGCCTGTTCCCGGCCTCTTTCGGCACAAGCCCCCGCTCCGGAGCGCACCGCGGCCGGCCGGAGGCTCTCTGCCGGCGAAGGTGCCGCTTCTCCGGCAAGGAAGCCTCAGCCGCTTCTCCTGCACACGGAGAGCGTGCTAGCTGCTGAAACGTGAAGAAAGAAGCTGCAGAACACTGGCACTGAGCGTGCAGCTTTCCAGCGGAGAGAAAAAGCTACTTGAACACTCTGCAACCCTTTCCACTCCCAAAAATATGCACATGGAAGGAGCTGCTGCAAAAGCGATGCTGTGCTCGCTGCTGCTCCTCCTGAAGCTCTGGCTGCTAAATCTGAGGCTTTCCTTCCAATTTCAAGCTGCAAAGCACTTGCTGAATTGCAGGGAAAGTCCGGGAGGCATTTGCTGTGCTGGCACACTTTCTCCTTCCTAGACAGAGTGGAAAAGCTTTTCCCTGCCGTGTAGGCGACAAGAGACGCATTAGACGGGCATCCGGAGCTGTCCGAAGGTAAGCGCCTGTTCCCGGCCTCTTTCGGCACAAGCCCCCGCTCCGGAGCGCACCGCGGCCGGCAGGAGGCTCTCTGCCGGCGAAGGTGCCTCGTCTCCGGCAAGGAAGCCTCAGCCGCTTCTCCTGCACACGGAGAGCGTGCTAGCTGCTGAAACGTGAAGAAAGAAGCTGCAGAACACTGGCACTGAGCGTGCAGCTTTCCAGCGGAGAGAAAAAGCTACTTGAACACTCTGCAAGCCTTTCCACTCCCAAAAACATGCACATGGAAGGAGCTGCTGCAAAAGCGATGCTGTGCTCGCTGCTGCTCCTCCTGAAGCTCTGGCTGCTAAATCTGAGGCTTTCCTTCCAATTTCAAGCTGCAAAGCACTTGCTGAATTGCAGGGAACGTCCGGGAGGCATTTGCTGTGTTGGCACACTTTCTCCTTCCTAGACAGAGTGGAAAAGCTTTTCCCTGCCGTGTAGGCGACAAGAGACGCATTAGACGGGCATCCGGAGCTGTCCGAAGGTAAGCGCCTGTTCCCGGCCTCTTTCGGCACAAGCCCCCGCTCCGGTGCGCACCGCGGCCGGCCAGAGGCTCTCTGCCGGCGAACGTGCCGCTTCTCCTGCAAGGAAGCCTCAGCCGCTTCTCCTGCACACGGAGAGCGTGCTAGCTGCTGAAACGTGAAGAAAGAAGCTGCAGAACACTGGCACTGAGCCTGCAGCTTTCCAGCGGGGAGAAAAAGCTACTTGAACACTCTGCAACCCTTTCCACTCCCAAAAATATGCACATGGAAGGAGCTGCTGCAAAAGCGATGCTGTGCTCGCTGCTGCTGCTCCTGAAGCTCTGGCTGCTAAATCTGAGGCTTTCCTTCCAATTTCAAGCTGCAAAGCACTTGCTGAATTGCAGGGAAAGTCCGGGAGGCATTTGCTGTGCTGGCACACTTTCTCCTTCCTAGACAGAGTGGAAAAGCTTTTCCCTGCCGTGTAGGCGACAAGAGACGCATTAGACGGGCATCCGGAGCTGTCCGAAGGTAAGCGCCTGTTCCCGGCCTCTTTCGGCACAAGCCCCCGCTCCGGAGCGCACCGCGGCCGGCCGGAGGCTCTCTGCCGGCGAAGGTGCCTCGTCTCCGGCAAGGAAGCCTCAGCCGCTTCTCCTGCACACGGAGAGCGTGCTAGCTGCTGAAACGTGAAGAAAGAAGCTGCAGAACACTGGCACTGAGCGTGCAGCTTTCCAGCGGAGAGAAAAAGCTACTTGAACACTCTGCAAGCCTTTCCACTCCCAAAAACATGCACATGGAAGGAGCTGCTGCAAAAGCGATGCTGTGCTCGCTGCTGCTCCTCCTGAAGCTTTGGCTGCTAAATCTGAGGCTTTCCTTCCAATTTCAAGCTGCAAAGCACTTGCTGAATTGCAGGGAAAGTCCGGGAGGCATTTGCTGTGCTGGCACACTTTCTCCTTCCTAGACAGAGTGGAAAAGCTTTTCCCTGCCGTGTAGGCGACAAGAGACGCATTAGACGGGCATCCGGAGCTGTCCGAAGGTAAGCGCCTGTTCCCGGCCTCTTTCGGCACAAGCCCCCGCTCCGGAGCGCACCGCGGCCGGCAGGATGCTCTCTGCCGGCGAAGGTGCCGCTTCTCCGGCAAGGAAGCCTCAGCCGCTTCTCCTGCACACGGAGAGCGTGCTAGCTGCTGAAACGTGAAGAAAGAAGCTGCAGAACACTGGCACTGAGCCTGCAGCTTTCCAGCGGAGAGAAAAAGCTACTTGAACACTCTGCAAGCCTTTCCACTCCCAAAAACATGCACATGGAAGGAGCTGCTGCAAAAGCGATGCTGTGCTCGCTGCTGCTCCTCCTGAAGCTTTGGCTGCTAAATCTGAGGCTTTCCTTCCAATTTCAAGCTGCAAAGCACTTGCTGAATTGCAGGGAAAGTCCGGGAGGCATTTGCTCTGCTGGCACACTTTCTCCTTCCTAGACAGAGTGGAAAAGCTTTTCCCTGCCGTGTAGGCGACAAGAGACGCATTAGACGGGCATCCGGAGCTGTCCGAAGGTAAGCGCCTGTTCCCGGCCTCTTTCGGCACAAGCCCCCGCTCCGGAGCGCACCGCGGCCGGCCGGAGGCTCTCTGCCGGCGAAGGTGCCGCTTCTCCGGCAAGGAAGCCTCAGCCGCTTCTCCTGCACACGGAGAGCGTGCTAGCTGCTGAAACGTGAAGAAAGAAGCTGCAGAACACTGGCACTGAGCCTGCAGCTTTCCAGCGGAGAGAAAAAGCTACTTGAACACTCTGCAAGCCTTTCCACTCCCAAAAACATGCACATGGAAGGAGCTGCTGCAAAAGCGATGCTGTGCTCGCTGCTGCTGCTCCTGAAGCTCTGGCTGCTAAATCTGAGGCTTTCCTTCCAATTTCAAGCTGCAAAGCACTTGCTGAATTGCAGGGAAAGTCCGGGAGGCATTTGCTGTGCTGGCACACTTTCTCCTTCCTAGACAGAGTGGAAAAGCTTTTCCCTGCCGTGTAGGCGACAAGAGACGCATTAGACGGGCATCCGGAGCTGTCCGAAGGTAAGCGCCTGTTCCCGGCCTCTTTCGGCACAAGCCCCCGCTCCGGAGCGCACCGCGGCCGGCCGGAGGCTCTCTGCCGGCGAAGGTGCCGCTTCTCCGGCAAGGAAGCCTCAGCCGCTTCTCCTGCACACGGAGAGCGTGCTAGCTGCTGAAACGTGAAGAAAGAAGCTGCAGAACACTGGCACTGAGCCTGCAGCTTTCCAGCGGAGAGAAAAAGCTACTTGAACACTCTGCAAGCCTTTCCACTCCCAAAAACATGCACATGGAAGGAGCTGCTGCAAAAGCGATGCTGTGCTCGCTGCTGCTGCTCCTGAAGCTCTGGCTGCTAAATCTGAGGCTTTCCTTCCAATTTCAAGCTGCAAAGCACTTGCTGAACTGCAGGGAACGTCCGGGAGGCATTTGCTGTGCTGGCACACTTTCTCCTTCCTAGACAGAGTGGAAAAGCTTTTCCCTGCCGTGTAGGCGACAAGAGACGCATTAGACGGGCATCCGGAGCTGTCCGAAGGTAAGCGCCTGTTCCCGGCCTCTTTCGGCACAAGCCCCCGCTCCGGAGCGCACCGCGGCCGGCAGGATGCTCTCTGCCGGCGAAGGTGCCGCTTCTCCGGCAAGGAAGCCTCAGCCGCTTCTCCTGCACACGGAGAGCGTGCTAGCTGCTGAAACGTGAAGAAAGAAGCTGCAGAACACTGGCACTGAGCGTGCAGCTTTCCAGCGGAGAGAAAAAGCTACTTGAACACTCTGCAAGCCTTTCCACTCCCAAAAACATGCACATGGAAGGAGCTGCTGCAAAAGCGATGCTGTGCTCGCTGCTGCTCCTCCTGAAGCTCTGGCTGCTAAATCTGAGGCTTTCCTTCCAATTTCAAGCTGCAAAGCACTTGCTGAATTGCAGGGAAAGTCCGGGAGGCATGTGCTGTGCTGGCACACTTTCTCCTTCCTAGACAGAGTGGAAAAGCTTTTCCCTGCCGTGTAGGCGACAAGAGACGCATTAGACGGGCATCCGGAGCTGTCCGAAGGTAAGCGCCTGTTCCCGGCCTCTTTCGGCACAAGCCCCCGCTCCGGAGCGCACCGCGGCCGGCCGGAGGCTCTCTGCCGGCGAAGGTGCCGCTTCTCCGGCAAGGAAGCCTCAGCCGCTTCTCCTGCACACGGAGAGCGTGCTAGCTGCTGAAACGTGAAGAAAGAAGCTGCAGAAGACTGGCACTGAGCGTGCAGCTTTCCAGCGGAGAGAAAAAGCTACTTGAACACTCTGCAAGCCTTTCCACTCCCAAAAACATGCACATGGAAGGAGCTGCTGCAAAAGCGATGCTGTGCTCGCTGCTGCTGCTCCTGAATCTTTGGCTGCTAAATCTGAGGCTTTCCTTCCAATTTCAAGCTGCAAAGCACTTGCTGAATTGCAGGGAAAGTCCGGGAGGCATTTGCTGTGCTGGCACACTTTCTCCTTCCTAGACAGAGTGGAAAAGCTTTTCCCTGCCGTGTAGGCGACAAGAGACGCATTAGACGGGCATCCGGAGCTGTCCGAAGGTAAGCGCCTGTTCCCGGCCTCTTTCGGCACAAGCCCCCGCTCCGGAGCGCACCGCGGCCGGCCGGAGGCTCTCTGCCGGCGAAGGTGCCGCTTCTCCGGCAAGGAAGCCTCAGCCGCTTCTCCTGCACACGGAGAGCGTGCTAGCTGCTGAAACGTGAAGAAAGAAGCTGCAGAACACTGGCACTGAGCGTGCAGCTTTCCAGCGGAGAGAAAAAGCTACTTGAACACTCTGCAACCCTTTCCACTCCCAAAAATATGCACATGGAAGGAGCTGCTGCAAAAGCGATGCTGTGCTCGCTGCTGCTCCTCCTGAAGCTCTGGCTGCTAAATCTGAGGCTTTCCTTCCAATTTCAAGCTGCAAAGCACTTGCTGAATTGCAGGGAAAGTCCGGGAGGCATTTGCTGTGCTGGCACACTTTCTCCTTCCTAGACAGAGTGGAAAAGCTTTTCCCTGCCGTGTAGGCGACAAGAGACGCATTAGACGGGCATCCGGAGCTGTCCGAAGGTAAGCGCCTGTTCCCGGCCTCTTTCGGCACAAGCCCCCGCTCCGGAGCGCACCGCGGCCGGCAGGAGGCTCTCTGCCGGCGAAGGTGCCTCGTCTCCGGCAAGGAAGCCTCAGCCGCTTCTCCTGCACACGGAGAGCGTGCTAGCTGCTGAAACGTGAAGAAAGAAGCTGCAGAACACTGGCACTGAGCCTGCAGCTTTCCAGCGGAGAGAAAAAGCTACTTGAACACTCTGCAAGCCTTTCCACTCCCAAAAACATGCACATGGAAGGAGCTGCTGCAAAAGCGATGCTGTGCTCGCTGCTGCTCCTCCTGAAGCTCTGGCTGCTAAATCTGAGGCTTTCCTTCCAATTTCAAGCTGCAAAGCACTTGCTGAATTGCAGGGAACGTCCGGGAGGCATTTGCTGTGTTGGCACACTTTCTCCTTCCTAGACAGAGTGGAAAAGCTTTTCCCTGCCGTGTAGGCGACAAGAGACGCATTAGACGGGCATCCGGAGCTGTCCGAAGGTAAGCGCCTGTTCCCGGCCTCTTTCGGCACAAGCCCCCGCTCCGGTGCGCACCGCGGCCGGCCAGAGGCTCTCTGCCGGCGAACGTGCCGCTTCTCCTGCAAGGAAGCCTCAGCCGCTTCTCCTGCACACGGAGAGCGTGCTAGCTGCTGAAACGTGAAGAAAGAAGCTGCAGAACACTGGCACTGAGCCTGCAGCTTTCCAGCGGGGAGAAAAAGCTACTTGAACACTCTGCAACCCTTTCCACTCCCAAAAATATGCACATGGAAGGAGCTGCTGCAAAAGCGATGCTGTGCTCGCTGCTGCTGCTCCTGAAGCTCTGGCTGCTAAATCTGAGGCTTTCCTTCCAATTTCAAGCTGCAAAGCACTTGCTGAATTGCAGGGAAAGTCCGGGAGGCATTTGCTGTGCTGGCACACTTTCTCCTTCCTAGACAGAGTGGAAAAGCTTTTCCCTGCCGTGTAGGCGACAAGAGACGCATTAGACGGGCATCCGGAGCTGTCCGAAGGTAAGCGCCTGTTCCCGGCCTCTTTCGGCACAAGCCCCCGCTCCGGAGCGCACCGCGGCCGGCCGGAGGCTCTCTGCCGGCGAAGGTGCCTCGTCTCCGGCAAGGAAGCCTCAGCCGCTTCTCCTGCACACGGAGAGCGTGCTAGCTGCTGAAACGTGAAGAAAGAAGCTGCAGAACACTGGCACTGAGCGTGCAGCTTTCCAGCGGAGAGAAAAAGCTACTTGAACACTCTGCAAGCCTTTCCACTCCCAAAAACATGCACATGGAAGGAGCTGCTGCAAAAGCGATGCTGTGCTCGCTGCTGCTCCTCCTGAAGCTCTGGCTGCTAAATCTGAGGCTTTCCTTCCAATTTCAAGCTGCAAAGCACTTGCTGAATTGCAGGGAAAGTCCGGGAGGCATTTGCTGTGCTGGCACACTTTCTCCTTCCTAGACAGAGTGGAAAAGCTTTTCCCTGCCGTGTAGGCGACAAGAGACGCATTAGACGGGCATCCGGAGCTGTCCGAAGGTAAGCGCCTGTTCCCGGCCTCTTTCGGCACAAGCCCCCGCTCCGGAGCGCACCGCGGCCGGCCGGAGGCTCTCTGCCGGCGAAGGTGCCGCTTCTCCGGCAAGGAAGCCTCAGCCGCTTCTCCTGCACACGGAGAGCGTGCTAGCTGCTGAAACGTGAAGAAAGAAGCTGCAGAACACTGGCACTGAGCCTGCAGCTTTCCAGCGGAGAGAAAAAGCTACTTGAACACTCTGCAAGCCTTTCCACTCCCAAAAACATGCACATGGAAGGAGCTGCTGCAAAAGCGATGCTGTGCTCGCTGCTACTGCTCCTGAAGCTCTGGCTGCTAAATCTGAGGCTTTCCTTCCAATTTCAAGCTGCAAAGCACTTGCTGAATTGCAGGGAAAGTCCGGGAGGCATTTGCTGTGCTGGCACACTTTCTCCTTCCTAGACAGAGTGGAAAAGCTTTTCCCTGCCGTGTAGGCGACAAGAGACGCATTAGACGGGCATCCGGAGCTGTCCGAAGGTAAGCGCCTGTTCCCGGCCTCTTTCGGCACAAGCCCCCGCTCCGGAGCGCACCGCGGCCGGCCAGAGGCTCTCTGCCGGCGAAGGTGCCGCTTCTCCGGCAAGGAAGCCTCAGCCGCTTCTCCTGCACACGGAGAGCGTGCTAGCTGCTGAAACGTGAAGAAAGAAGCTGCAGAACACTGGCACTGAGCGTGCAGCTTTCCAGCGGAGAGAAAAAGCTACTTGAACACTCTGCAAGCCTTTCCACTCCCAAAAACATGCACATGGAAGGAGCTGCTGCAAAAGCGATGCTGTGCTCGCTGCTGCTCCTCCTGAAGCTCTGGCTGCTAAATCTGAGGCTTTCCTTCCAATTTCAAGCTGCAAAGCACTTGCTGAATTGCAGGGAAAGTCCGGGAGGCATTTGCTGTGCTGGCACACTTTCTCCTTCCTAGACAGAGTGGAAAAGCTTTTCCCTGCCGTGTAGGCGACAAGAGACGCATTAGACGGGCATCCGGAGCTGTCCGAAGGTAAGCGCCTGTTCCCGGCCTCTTTCGGCACAAGCCCCCGCTCCGGAGCGCACCGCGGCCGGCCGGAGGCTCTCTGCCGGCGAAGGTGCCTCGTCTCCGGCAAGGAAGCCTCAGCCGCTTCTCCTGCACACGGAGAGCGTGCTAGCTGCTGAAACGTGAAGAAAGAAGCTGCAGAACACTGGCACTGAGCGTGCAGCTTTCCAGCGGAGAGAAAAAGCTACTTGAACACTCTGCAAGCCTTTCCACTCCCAAAAACATGCACATGGAAGGAGCTGCTGCAAAAGCGATGCTGTGCTCGCTGCTGCTCCTCCTGAAGCTCTGGCTGCTAAATCTGAGGCTTTCCTTCCAATTTCAAGCTGCAAAGCACTTGCTGAATTGCAGGGAAAGTCCGGGAGGCATTTGCTGTGCTGGCACACTTTCTCCTTCCTAGACAGAGTGGAAAAGCTTTTCCCTGCCGTGTAGGCGACAAGAGACGCATTAGACGGGCATCCGGAGCTGTCCGAAGGTAAGCGCCTGTTCCCGGCCTCTTTCGGCACAAGCCCCCGCTCCGGAGCGCACCGCGGCCGGCCGGAGGCTCTCTGCCGGCGAAGGTGCCGCTTCTCCGGCAAGGAAGCCTCAGCCGCTTCTCCTGCACACGGAGAGCGTGCTAGCTGCTGAAACGTGAAGAAAGAAGCTGCAGAACACTGGCACTGAGCGTGCAGCTTTCCAGCGGAGAGAAAAAGCTACTTGAACACTCTGCAAGCCTTTCCACTCCCAAAAACATGCACATGGAAGGAGCTGCTGCAAAAGCGATGCTGTGCTCGCTGCTACTGCTCCTGAAGCTCTGGCTGCTAAATCTGAGGCTTTCCTTCCAATTTCAAGCTGCAAAGCACTTGCTGAATTGCAGGGAACGTCCGGGAGGCATTTGCTGTGTTGGCACACTTTCTCCTTCCTAGACAGAGTGGAAAAGCTTTTCCCTGCCGTGTAGGCGACAAGAGACGCATTAGACGGGCATCCGGAGCTGTCCGAAGGTAAGCGCCTGTTCCCGGCCTCTTTCGGCACAAGCCCCCGCTCCGGAGCGCACCGCGGCCGGCCAGAGGCTCTCTGCCGGCGAAGGTGCCGCTTCTCCGGCAAGGAAGCCTCAGCCGCTTCTCCTGCACACGGAGAGCGTGCTAGCTGCTGAAACGTGAAGAAAGAAGCTGCAGAACACTGGCACTGAGCCTGCAGCTTTCCAGCGGGGAGAAAAAGCTACTTGAACACTCTGCAACCCTTTCCACTCCCAAAAATATGCACATGGAAGGAGCTGCTGCAAAAGCGATGCTGTGCTCGCTGCTGCTGCTCCTGAAGCTCTGGCTGCTAAATCTGAGGCTTTCCTTCCAATTTCAAGCTGCAAAGCACTTGCTGAATTGCAGGGAAAGTCCGGGAGGCATTTGCTGTGCTGGCACACTTTCTCCTTCCTAGACAGAGTGGAAAAGCTTTTCCCTGCCGTGTAGGCGACAAGAGACGCATTAGACGGGCATCCGGAGCTGTCCGAAGGTAAGCGCCTGTTCCCGGCCTCTTTCGGCACAAGCCCCCGCTCCGGAGCGCACCGCGGCCGGCAGGATGCTCTCTGCCGGCGAAGGTGCCGCTTCTCCGGCAAGGAAGCCTCAGCCGCTTCTCCTGCACACGGAGAGCGTGCTAGCTGCTGAAACGTGAAGAAAGAAGCTGCAGAACACTGGCACTGAGCCTGCAGCTTTCCAGCGGAGAGAAAAAGCTACTTGAACACTCTGCAAGCCTTTCCACTCCCAAAAACATGCACATGGAAGGAGCTGCTGCAAAAGCGATGCTGTGCTCGCTGCTGCTCCTCCTGAAGCTCTGGCTGCTAAATCTGAGGCTTTCCTTCCAATTTCAAGCTGCAAAGCACTTGCTGAATTGCAGGGAAAGTCCGGGAGGCATTTGCTGTGCTGGCACACTTTCTCCTTTCTAGACAGAGTGGAAAAGCTTTTCCCTGCCGTGTAGGCGACAAGAGACGCATTAGACGGGCATCCGGAGCTGTCCGAAGGTAAGCGCCTGTTCCCGGCCTCTTTCGGCACAAGCCCCCGCTCCGGAGCGCACCGCGGCCGGCCGGAGGCTCTCTGCCGGCGAAGGTGCCTCGTCTCCGGCAAGGAAGCCTCAGCCGCTTCTCCTGCACACGGAGAGCGTGCTAGCTGCTGAAACGTGAAGAAAGAAGCTGCAGAACACTGGCACTGAGCGTGCAGCTTTCCAGCGGAGAGAAAAAGCTACTTGAACACTCTGCAAGCCTTTCCACTCCCAAAAACATGCACATGGAAGGAGCTGCTGCAAAAGCGATGCTGTGCTCGCTGCTGCTCCTCCTGAAGCTTTGGCTGCTAAATCTGAGGCTTTCCTTCCAATTTCAAGCTGCAAAGCACTTGCTGAATTGCAGGGAAAGTCCGGGAGGCATTTGCTGTGCTGGCACACTTTCTCCTTTCTAGACAGAGTGGAAAAGCTTTTCCCTGCCGTGTAGGCGACAAGAGACGCATTAGACGGGCATCCGGAGCTGTCCGAAGGTAAGCGCCTGTTCCCGGCCTCTTTCGGCACAAGCCCCCGCTCCGGAGCGCACCGCGGCCGGCAGGATGCTCTCTGCCGGCGAAGGTGCCGCTTCTCCGGCAAGGAAGCCTCAGCCGCTTCTCCTGCACACGGAGAGCGTGCTAGCTGCTGAAACGTGAAGAAAGAAGCTGCAGAACACTGGCACTGAGCCTGCAGCTTTCCAGCGGAGAGAAAAAGCTACTTGAACACTCTGCAAGCCTTTCCACTCCCAAAAACATGCACATGGAAGGAGCTGCTGCAAAAGCGATGCTGTTCTCGCTGCTGCTCCTCCTGAAGCTCTGGCTGCTAAATCTGAGGCTTTCCTTCCAATTTCAAGCTGCAAAGCACTTGCTGAATTGCAGGGAAAGTCCGGGAGGCATTTGCTGTGCTGGCACACTTTCTCCTTCCTAGACAGAGTGGAAAAGCTTTTCCCTGCCGTGTAGGCGACAAGAGACGCATTAGACGGGCATCCGGAGCTGTCCGAAGGTAAGCGCCTGTTCCCGGCCTCTTTCGGCACAAGCCCCCGCTCCGGAGCGCACCGCGGCCGGCCGGAGGCTCTCTGCCGGCGAAGGTGCCGCTTCTCCGGCAAGGAAGCCTCAGCCGCTTCTCCTGCACACGGAGAGCGTGCTAGCTGCTGAAACGTGAAGAAAGAAGCTGCAGAACACTGGCACTGAGCCTGCAGCTTTCCAGCGGAGAGAAAAAGCTACTTGAACACTCTGCAAGCCTTTCCACTCCCAAAAACATGCACATGGAAGGAGCTGCTGCAAAAGCGATGCTGTGCTCGCTGCTACTGCTCCTGAAGCTCTGGCTGCTAAATCTGAGGCTTTCCTTCCAATTTCAAGCTGCAAAGCACTTGCTGAATTGCAGGGAAAGTCCGGGAGGCATTTGCTGTGCTGGCACACTTTCTCCTTCCTAGACAGAGTGGAAAAGCTTTTCCCTGCCGTGTAGGCGACAAGAGACGCATTAGACGGGCATCCGGAGCTGTCCGAAGGTAAGCGCCTGTTCCCGGCCTCTTTCGGCACAAGCCCCCGCTCCGGAGCGCACCGCGGCCGGCAGGATGCTCTCTGCCGGCGAACGTGCCGCTTCTCCGGCAAGGAAGCCTCAGCCGCTTCTCCTGCACACGGAGAGCGTGCTAGCTGCTGAAACGTGAAGAAAGAAGCTGCAGAACACTGGCACTGAGCGTGCAGCTTTCCAGCGGAGAGAAAAAGCTACTTGAACACTCTGCAAGCCTTTCCACTCCCAAAAACATGCACATGGAAGGAGCTGCTGCAAAAGCGATGCTGTTCTCGCTGCTGCTCCTCCTGAAGCTCTGGCTGCTAAATCTGAGGCTTTCCTTCCAATTTCAAGCTGCAAAGCACTTGCTGAATTGCAGGGAAAGTCCGGGAGGCATTTGCTGTGCTGGCACACTTTCTCCTTCCTAGACAGAGTGGAAAAGCTTTTCCCTGCCGTGTAGGCGACAAGAGACGCATTAGACGGGCATCCGGAGCTGTCCGAAGGTAAGCGCCTGTTCCCGGCCTCTTTCGGCACAAGCCCCCGCTCCGGAGCGCACCGCGGCCGGCCGGAGGCTCTCTGCCGGCGAAGGTGCCGCTTCTCCGGCAAGGAAGCCTCAGCCGCTTCTCCTGCACACGGAGAGCGTGCTAGCTGCTGAAACGTGAAGAAAGAAGCTGCAGAACACTGGCACTGAGCCTGCAGCTTTCCAGCGGAGAGAAAAAGCTACTTGAACACTCTGCAAGCCTTTCCACTCCCAAAAACATGCACATGGAAGGAGCTGCTGCAAAAGCGATGCTGTGCTCGCTGCTACTGCTCCTGAAGCTCTGGCTACTAAATCTGAGGCTTTCCTTCCAATTTCAAGCTGCAAAGCACTTGCTGAATTGCAGGGAACGTCCGGGAGGCATTTGCTGTGTTGGCACACTTTCTCCTTCCTAGACAGAGTGGAAAAGCTTTTCCCTGCCGTGTAGGCGACAAGAGACGCATTAGACGGGCATCCGGAGCTGTCCGAAGGTAAGCGCCTGTTCCCGGCCTCTTTCGGCACAAGCCCCCGCTCCGGAGCGCACCGCGGCCGGCCAGAGGCTCTCTGCCGGCGAAGGTGCCGCTTCTCCGGCAAGGAAGCCTCAGCCGCTTCTCCTGCACACGGAGAGCGTGCTAGCTGCTGAAACGTGAAGAAAGAAGCTGCAGAACACTGGCACTGAGCGTGCAGCTTTCCAGCGGGGAGAAAAAGCTACTTGAACACTCTGCAACCCTTTCCACTCCCAAAAATATGCACATGGAAGGAGCTGCTGCAAAAGCGATGCTGTGCTCGCTGCTGCTGCTCCTGAAGCTCTGGCTGCTAAATCTGAGGCTTTCCTTCCAATTTCAAGCTGCAAAGCACTTGCTGAATTGCAGGGAAAGTCCGGGAGGCATTTGCTGTGCTGGCACACTTTCTCCTTCCTAGACAGAGTGGAAAAGCTTTTCCCTGCCGTGTAGGCGACAAGAGACGCATTAGACGGGCATCCGGAGCTGTCCGAAGGTAAGCGCCTGTTCCCGGCCTCTTTCGGCACAAGCCCCCGCTCCGGAGCGCACCGCGGCCGGCAGGATGCTCTCTGCCGGCGAAGGTGCCGCTTCTCCGGCAAGGAAGCCTCAGCCGCTTCTCCTGCACACGGAGAGCGTGCTAGCTGCTGAAACGTGAAGAAAGAAGCTGCAGAACACTGGCACTGAGCCTGCAGCTTTCCAGCGGAGAGAAAAAGCTACTTGAACACTCTGCAAGCCTTTCCACTCCCAAAAACATGCACATGGAAGGAGCTGCTGCAAAAGCGATGCTGTGCTCGCTGCTGCTGCTCCTGAAGCTCTGGCTGCTAAATCTGAGGCTTTCCTTCCAATTTCAAGCTGCAAAGCACTTGCTGAATTGCAGGGAACGTCCGGGAGGCATTTGCTGTGTTGGCACACTTTCTCCTTCCTAGACAGAGTGGAAAAGCTTTTCCCTGCCGTGTAGGCGACAAGAGACGCATTAGACGGGCATCCGGAGCTGTCCGAAGGTAAGCGCCTGTTCCCGGCCTCTTTCGGCACAAGCCCCCGCTCCGGAGCGCACCGCGGCCGGCCAGAGGCTCTCTGCCGGCGAAGGTGCCGCTTCTCCGGCAAGGAAGCCTCAGCCGCTTCTCCTGCACACGGAGAGCGTGCTAGCTGCTGAAACGTGAAGAAAGAAGCTGCAGAACACTGGCACTGAGCCTGCAGCTTTCCAGCGGGGAGAAAAAGCTACTTGAACACTCTGCAACCCTTTCCACTCCCAAAAATATGCACATGGAAGGAGCTGCTGCAAAAGCGATGCTGTGCTCGCTGCTGCTGCTCCTGAAGCTCTGGCTGCTAAATCTGAGGCTTTCCTTCCAATTTCAAGCTGCAAAGCACTTGCTGAATTGCAGGGAAAGTCCGGGAGGCATTTGCTGTGCTGGCACACTTTCTCCTTCCTAGACAGAGTGGAAAAGCTTTTCCCTGCCGTGTAGGCGACAAGAGACGCATTAGACGGGCATCCGGAGCTGTCCGAAGGTAAGCGCCTGTTCCCGGCCTCTTTCGGCACAAGCCCCCGCTCCGGAGCGCACCGCGGCCGGCCAGAGGCTCTCTGCCGGCGAAGGTGCCGCTTCTCCGGCAAGGAAGCCTCAGCCGCTTCTCCTGCACACGGAGAGCGTGCTAGCTGCTGAAACGTGAAGAAAGAAGCTGCAGAACACTGGCACTGAGCCTGCAGCTTTCCAGCGGGGAGAAAAAGCTACTTGAACACTCTGCAACCCTTTCCACTCCCAAAAATATGCACATGGAAGGAGCTGCTGCAAAAGCGATGCTGTGCTCGCTGCTGCTGCTCCTGAAGCTCTGGCTGCTAAATCTGAGGCTTTCCTTCCAATTTCAAGCTGCAAAGCACTTGCTGAATTGCAGGGAAAGTCCGGGAGGCATTTGCTGTGCTGGCACACTTTCTCCTTCCTAGACAGAGTGGAAAAGCTTTTCCCTGCCGTGTAGGCGACAAGAGACGCATTAGACGGGCATCCGGAGCTGTCCGAAGGTAAGCGCCTGTTCCCGGCCTCTTTCGGCACAAGCCCCCGCTCCGGAGCGCACCGCGGCCGGCAGGATGCTCTCTGCCGGCGAAGGTGCCGCTTCTCCGGCAAGGAAGCCTCAGCCGCTTCTCCTGCACACGGAGAGCGTGCTAGCTGCTGAAACGTGAAGAAAGAAGCTGCAGAACACTGGCACTGAGCGTGCAGCTTTCCAGCGGGGAGAAAAAGCTACTTGAACACTCTGCAACCCTTTCCACTCCCAAAAATATGCACATGGAAGGAGCTGCTGCAAAAGCGATGCTGTGCTCGCTGCTGCTGCTCCTGAAGCTCTGGCTGCTAAATCTGAGGCTTTCCTTCCAATTTCAAGCTGCAAAGCACTTGCTGAATTGCAGGGAAAGTCCGGGAGGCATTTGCTGTGCTGGCACACTTTCTCCTTCCTAGACAGAGTGGAAAAGCTTTTCCCTGCCGTGTAGGCGACAAGAGACGCATTAGACGGGCATCCGGAGCTGTCCGAAGGTAAGCGCCTGTTCCCGGCCTCTTTCGGCACAAGCCCCCGCTCCGGAGCGCACCGCGGCCGGCAGGATGCTCTCTGCCGGCGAAGGTGCCGCTTCTCCGGCAAGGAAGCCTCAGCCGCTTCTCCTGCACACGGAGAGCGTGCTAGCTGCTGAAACGTGAAGAAAGAAGCTGCAGAACACTGGCACTGAGCCTGCAGCTTTCCAGCGGAGAGAAAAAGCTACTTGAACACTCTGCAAGCCTTTCCACTCCCAAAAACATGCACATGGAAGGAGCTGCTGCAAAAGCGATGCTGTGCTCGCTGCTGCTGCTCCTGAAGCTCTGGCTGCTAAATCTGAGGCTTTCCTTCCAATTTCAAGCTGCAAAGCACTTGCTGAATTGCAGGGAAAGTCCGGGAGGCATTTGCTGTGCTGGCACACTTTCTCCTTCCTAGACAGAGTGGAAAAGCTTTTCCCTGCCGTGTAGGCGACAAGAGACGCATTAGACGGGCATCCGGAGCTGTCCGAAGGTAAGCGCCTGTTCCCGGCCTCTTTCGGCACAAGCCCCCGCTCCGGAGCGCACCGCGGCCGGCCGGAGGCTCTCTGCCGGCGAAGGTGCCTCGTCTCCGGCAAGGAAGCCTCAGCCGCTTCTCCTGCACACGGAGAGCGTGCTAGCTGCTGAAACGTGAAGAAAGAAGCTGCAGAACACTGGCACTGAGCCTGCAGCTTTCCAGCGGGGAGAAAAAGCTACTTGAACACTCTGCAAGCCTTTCCACTCCCAAAAACATGCACATGGAAGGAGCTGCTGCAAAAGCGATGCTGTGCTCGCTGCTGCTGCTCCTGAAGCTCTGGCTGCTAAATCTGAGGCTTTCCTTCCAATTTCAAGCTGCAAAGCACTTGCTGAATTGCAGGGAACGTCCGGGAGGCATTTGCTGTGTTGGCACACTTTCTCCTTCCTAGACAGAGTGGAAAAGCTTTTCCCTGCCGTGTAGGCGACAAGAGACGCATTAGACGGGCATCCGGAGCTGTCCGAAGGTAAGCGCCTGTTCCCGGCCTCTTTCGGCACAAGCCCCCGCTCCGGAGCGCACCGCGGCCGGCCAGAGGCTCTCTGCCGGCGAAGGTGCCGCTTCTCCGGCAAGGAAGCCTCAGCCGCTTCTCCTGCACACGGAGAGCGTGCTAGCTGCTGAAACGTGAAGAAAGAAGCTGCAGAACACTGGCACTGAGCCTGCAGCTTTCCAGCGGGGAGAAAAAGCTACTTGAACACTCTGCAACCCTTTCCACTCCCAAAAATATGCACATGGAAGGAGCTGCTGCAAAAGCGATGCTGTGCTCGCTGCTGCTGCTCCTGAAGCTCTGGCTGCTAAATCTGAGGCTTTCCTTCCAATTTCAAGCTGCAAAGCACTTGCTGAATTGCAGGGAAAGTCCGGGAGGCATTTGCTGTGCTGGCACACTTTCTCCTTCCTAGACAGAGTGGAAAAGCTTTTCCCTGCCGTGTAGGCGACAAGAGACGCATTAGACGGGCATCCGGAGCTGTCCGAAGGTAAGCGCCTGTTCCCGGCCTCTTTCGGCACAAGCCCCCGCTCCGGAGCGCACCGCGGCCGGCAGGATGCTCTCTGCCGGCGAAGGTGCCGCTTCTCCGGCAAGGAAGCCTCAGCCGCTTCTCCTGCACACGGAGAGCGTGCTAGCTGCTGAAACGTGAAGAAAGAAGCTGCAGAACACAGGCACTGAGCCTGCAGCTTTCCAGCGGAGAGAAAAAGCTACTTGAACACTCTGCAAGCCTTTCCACTCCCAAAAACATGCACATGGAAGGAGCTGCTGCAAAAGCGATGCTGTGCTCGCTGCTGCTGCTCCTGAAGCTCTGGCTGCTAAATCTGAGGCTTTCCTTCCAATTTCAAGCTGCAAAGCACTTGCTGAATTGCAGGGAAAGTCCGGGAGGCATTTGCTGTGCTGGCACACTTTCTCCTTCCTAGACAGAGTGGAAAAGCTTTTCCCTGCCGTGTAGGCGACAAGAGACGCATTAGACGGGCATCCGGAGCTGTCCGAAGGTAAGCGCCTGTTCCCGGCCTCTTTCGGCACAAGCCCCCGCTCCGGAGCGCACCGCGGCCGGCCGGAGGCTCTCTGCCGGCGAAGGTGCCTCGTCTCCGGCAAGGAAGCCTCAGCCGCTTCTCCTGCACACGGAGAGCGTGCTAGCTGCTGAAACGTGAAGAAAGAAGCTGCAGAACACTGGCACTGAGCGTGCAGCTTTCCAGCGGAGAGAAAAAGCTACTTGAACACTCTGCAAGCCTTTCCACTCCCAAAAACATGCACATGGAAGGAGCTGCTGCAAAAGCGATGCTGTGCTCGCTGCTGCTCCTCCTGAAGCTTTGGCTGCTAAATCTGAGGCTTTCCTTCCAATTTCAAGCTGCAAAGCACTTGCTGAATTGCAGGGAAAGTCCGGGAGGCATTTGCTGTGCTGGCACACTTTCTCCTTCCTAGACAGAGTGGAAAAGCTTTTCCCTGCCGTGTAGGCGACAAGAGACGCATTAGACGGGCATCCGGAGCTGTCCGAAGGTAAGCGCCTGTTCCCGGCCTCTTTCGGCACAAGCCCCCGCTCCGGAGCGCACCGCGGCCGGCCGGAGGCTCTCTGCCGGCGAAGGTGCCGCTTCTCGGGCAAGGAAGCCTCAGCCGCTTCTCCTGCACACGGAGAGCGTGCTAGCTGCTGAAACGTGAAGAAAGAAGCTGCAGAACACTGGCACTGAGCCTGCAGCTTTCCAGCGGAGAGAAAAAGCTACTTGAACACTCTGCAAGCCTTTCCACTCCCAAAAACATGCACATGGAAGGAGCTGCTGCAAAAGCGATGCTGTGCTCGCTGCTGCTGCTCCTGAAGCTCTGGCTGCTAAATCTGAGGCTTTCCTTCCAATTTCAAGCTGCAAAGCACTTGCTGAATTGCAGGGAAAGTCCGGGAGGCATTTGCTGTGCTGGCACACTTTCTCCTTCCTAGACAGAGTGGAAAAGCTTTTCCCTGCCGTGTAGGCGACAAGAGACGCATTAGACGGGCATCCGGAGCTGTCCGAAGGTAAGCGCCTGTTCCCGGCCTCTTTCGGCACAAGCCCCCGCTCCGGAGCGCACCGCGGCCGGCCGGAGGCTCTCTGCCGGCGAAGGTGCCGCTTCTCCGGCAAGGAAGCCTCAGCCGCTTCTCCTGCACACGGAGAGCGTGCTAGCTGCTGAAACGTGAAGAAAGAAGCTGCAGAACACTGGCACTGAGCGTGCAGCTTTCCAGCGGAGAGAAAAAGCTACTTGAACACTCTGCAAGCCTTTCCACTCCCAAAAACATGCACATGGAAGGAGCTGCTGCAAAAGCGATGCTGTGCTCGCTGCTGCTCCTCCTGAAGCTCTGGCTGCTAAATCTGAGGCTTTCCTTCCAATTTCAAGCTGCAAAGCACTTGCTGAATTGCAGGGAAAGTCCGGGAGGCATTTGCTGTGCTGGCACACTTTCTCCTTCCTAGACAGAGTGGAAAAGCTTTTCCCTGCCGTGTAGGCGACAAGAGACGCATTAGACGGGCATCCGGAGCTGTCCGAAGGTAAGCGCCTGTTCCCGGCCTCTTTCGGCACAAGCCCCCGCTCCGGAGCGCACCGCGGCCGGCCGGAGGCTCTCTGCCGGCGAAGGTGCCGCTTCTCCGGCAAGGAAGCCTCAGCCGCTTCTCCTGCACACGGAGAGCGTGCTAGCTGCTGAAACGTGAAGAAAGAAGCTGCAGAACACTGGCACTGAGCCTGCAGCTTTCCAGCGGAGAGAAAAAGCTACTTGAACACTCTGCAAGCCTTTCCACTCCCAAAAACATGCACATGGAAGGAGCTGCTGCAAAAGCGATGCTGTGCTCGCTGCTACTGCTCCTGAAGCTCTGGCTGCTAAATCTGAGGCTTTCCTTCCAATTTCAAGCTGCAAAGCACTTGCTGAACTGCAGGGAACGTCCGGGAGGCATTTGCTGTGCTGGCACACTTTCTCCTTCCTAGACAGAGTGGAAAAGCTTTTCCCTGCCGTGTAGGCGACAAGAGACGCATTAGACGGGCATCCGGAGCTGTCCGAAGGTAAGCGCCTGTTCCCGGCCTCTTTCGGCACAAGCCCCCGCTCCGGAGCGCACCGCGGCCGGCAGGATGCTCTCTGCCGGCGAAGGTGCCGCTTCTCCGGCAAGGAAGCCTCAGCCGCTTCTCCTGCACACGGAGAGCGTGCTAGCTGCTGAAACGTGAAGAAAGAAGCTGCAGAACACTGGCACTGAGCCTGCAGCTTTCCAGCGGAGAGAAAAAGCTACTTGAACACTCTGCAAGCCTTTCCACTCCCAAAAACATGCACATGGAAGGAGCTGCTGCAAAAGCGATGCTGTGCTCGCTGCTGCTGCTCCTGAAGCTCTGGCTGCTAAATCTGAGGCTTTCCTTCCAATTTCAAGCTGCAAAGCACTTGCTGAATTGCAGGGAAAGTCCGGGAGGCATTTGCTGTGCTGGCACACTTTCTCCTTCCTAGACAGAGTGGAAAAGCTTTTCCCTGCCGTGTAGGCGACAAGAGACGCATTAGACGGGCATCCGGAGCTGTCCGAAGGTAAGCGCCTGTTCCCGGCCTCTTTCGGCACAAGCCCCCGCTCCGGAGCGCACCGCGGCCGGCCGGAGGCTCTCTGCCGGCGAAGGTGCCTCGTCTCCGGCAAGGAAGCCTCAGCCGCTTCTCCTGCACACGGAGAGCGTGCTAGCTGCTGAAACGTGAAGAAAGAAGCTGCAGAACACTGGCACTGAGCGTGCAGCTTTCCAGCGGAGAGAAAAAGCTACTTGAACACTCTGCAAGCCTTTCCACTCCCAAAAACATGCACATGGAAGGAGCTGCTGCAAAAGCGATGCTGTGCTCGCTGCTGCTCCTCCTGAAGCTCTGGCTGCTAAATCTGAGGCTTTCCTTCCAATTTCAAGCTGCAAAGCACTTGCTGAATTGCAGGGAAAGTCCGGGAGGCATTTGCTCTGCTGGCACACTTTCTCCTTCCTAGACAGAGTGGAAAAGCTTTTCCCTGCCGTGTAGGCGACAAGAGACGCATTAGACGGGCATCCGGAGCTGTCCGAAGGTAAGCGCCTGTTCCCGGCCTCTTTTGGCACAAGCCCCCGCTCCGGAGCGCACCGCGGCCGGCCGGAGGCTCTCTGCCGGCGAAGGTGCCGCTTCTCCGGCAAGGAAGCCTCAGCCGCTTCTCCTGCACACGGAGAGCGTGCTAGCTGCTGAAACGTGAAGAAAGAAGCTGCAGAACACTGGCACTGAGCCTGCAGCTTTCCAGCGGAGAGAAAAAGCTACTTGAACACTCTGCAAGCCTTTCCACTCCCAAAAACATGCACATGGAAGGAGCTGCTGCAAAAGCGATGCTGTGCTCGCTGCTGCTCCTCCTGAAGCTCTGGCTGCTAAATCTGAGGCTTTCCTTCCAATTTCAAGCTGCAAAGCACTTGCTGAATTGCAGGGAAAGTCCGGGAGGCATTTGCTGTGCTGGCACACTTTCTCCTTCCTAGACAGAGTGGAAAAGCTTTTCCCTGCCGTGTAGGCGACAAGAGACGCATTAGACGGGCATCCGGAGCTGTCCGAAGGTAAGCGCCTGTTCCCGGCCTCTTTCGGCACAAGCCCCCGCTCCGGAGCGCACCGCGGCCGGCCGGAGGCTCTCTGCCGGCGAAGGTGCCGCTTCTCCGGCAAGGAAGCCTCAGCCGCTTCTCCTGCACACGGAGAGCGTGCTAGCTGCTGAAACGTGAAGAAAGAAGCTGCAGAACACTGGCACTGAGCGTGCAGCTTTCCAGCGGAGAGAAAAAGCTACTTGAACACTCTGCAAGCCTTTCCACTCCCAAAAACATGCACATGGAAGGAGCTGCTGCAAAAGCGATGCTGTGCTCGCTGCTGCTGCTCCTGAAGCTCTGGCTGCTAAATCTGAGGCTTTCCTTCCAATTTCAAGCTGCAAAGCACTTGCTGAACTGCAGGGAACGTCCGGGAGGCATTTGCTGTGCTGGCACACTTTCTCCTTCCTAGACAGAGTGGAAAAGCTTTTCCCTGCCGTGTAGGCGACAAGAGACGCATTAGACGGGCATCCGGAGCTGTCCGAAGGTAAGCGCCTGTTCCCGGCCTCTTTCGGCACAAGCCCCCGCTCCGGAGCGCACCGCGGCCGGCAGGATGCTCTCTGCCGGCGAAGGTGCCGCTTCTCCGGCAAGGAAGCCTCAGCCGCTTCTCCTGCACACGGAGAGCGTGCTAGCTGCTGAAACGTGAAGAAAGAAGCTGCAGAACACTGGCACTGAGCGTGCAGCTTTCCAGCGGAGAGAAAAAGCTACTTGAACACTCTGCAAGCCTTTCCACTCCCAAAAACATGCACATGGAAGGAGCTGCTGCAAAAGCGATGCTGTGCTCGCTGCTGCTCCTCCTGAAGCTCTGGCTGCTAAATCTGAGGCTTTCCTTCCAATTTCAAGCTGCAAAGCACTTGCTGAATTGCAGGGAAAGTCCGGGAGGCATTTGCTGTGCTGGCACACTTTCTCCTTCCTAGACAGAGTGGAAAAGCTTTTCCCTGCCGTGTAGGCGACAAGAGACGCATTAGACGGGCATCCGGAGCTGTCCGAAGGTAAGCGCCTGTTCCCGGCCTCTTTCGGCACAAGCCCCCGCTCCGGAGCGCACCGCGGCCGGCCGGAGGCTCTCTGCCGGCGAAGGTGCCGCTTCTCCGGCAAGGAAGCCTCAGCCGCTTCTCCTGCACACGGAGAGCGTGCTAGCTGCTGAAACGTGAAGAAAGAAGCTGCAGAACACTGGCACTGAGCCTGCAGCTTTCCAGCGGAGAGAAAAAGCTACTTGAACACTCTGCAAGCCTTTCCACTCCCAAAAACATGCACATGGAAGGAGCTGCTGCAAAAGCGATGCTGTGCTCGCTGCTGCTGCTCCTGAAGCTCTGGCTGCTAAATCTGAGGCTTTCCTTCCAATTTCAAGCTGCAAAGCACTTGCTGAACTGCAGGGAACGTCCGGGAGGCATTTGCTGTGCTGGCACACTTTCTCCTTCCTAGACAGAGTGGAAAAGCTTTTCCCTGCCGTGTAGGCGACAAGAGACGCATTAGACGGGCATCCGGAGCTGTCCGAAGGTAAGCGCCTGTTCCCGGCCTCTTTCGGCACAAGCCCCCGCTCCGGAGCGCGCCGCGGCCGGCAGGATGCTCTCTGCCGGCGAAGGTGCCTCGTCTCCGGCAAGGAAGCCTCAGCCGCTTCTCCTGCACACGGAGAGCGTGCTAGCTGCTGAAACGTGAAGAAAGAAGCTGCAGAACACTGGCACTGAGCGTGCAGCTTTCCAGCGGAGAGAAAAAGCTACTTGAACACTCTGCAAGCCTTTCCACTCCCAAAAACATGCACATGGAAGGAGCTGCTGCAAAAGCGATGCTGTTCTCGCTGCTGCTCCTCCTGAAGCTCTGGCTGCTAAATCTGAGGCTTTCCTTCCAATTTCAAGCTGCAAAGCACTTGCTGAATTGCAGGGAAAGTCCGGGAGGCATTTGCTGTGCTGGCACACTTTCTCCTTCCTAGACAGAGTGGAAAAGCTTTTCCCTGCCGTGTAGGCGACAAGAGACGCATTAGACGGGCATCCGGAGCTGTCCGAAGGTAAGCGCCTGTTCCCGGCCTCTTTCGGCACAAGCCCCCGCTCCGGAGCGCACCGCGGCCGGCCGGAGGCTCTCTGCCGGCGAAGGTGCCGCTTCTCCGGCAAGGAAGCCTCAGCCGCTTCTCCTGCACACGGAGAGCGTGCTAGCTGCTGAAACGTGAAGAAAGAAGCTGCAGAACACTGGCACTGAGCCTGCAGCTTTCCAGCGGAGAGAAAAAGCTACTTGAACACTCTGCAAGCCTTTCCACTCCCAAAAACATGCACATGGAAGGAGCTGCTGCAAAAGCGATGCTGTGCTCGCTGCTACTGCTCCTGAAGCTCTGGCTGCTAAATCTGAGGCTTTCCTTCCAATTTCAAGCTGCAAAGCACTTGCTGAATTGCAGGGAAAGTCCGGGAGGCATTTGCTGTGCTGGCACACTTTCTCCTTCCTAGACAGAGTGGAAAAGCTTTTCCCTGCCGTGTAGGCGACAAGAGACGCATTAGACGGGCATCCGGAGCTGTCCGAAGGTAAGCGCCTGTTCCCGGCCTCTTTCGGCACAAGCCCCCGCTCCGGAGCGCACCGCGGCCGGCCGGAGGCTCTCTGCCGGCGAAGGTGCCGCTTCTCCGGCAAGGAAGCCTCAGCCGCTTCTCCTGCACACGGAGAGCGTGCTAGCTGCTGAAACGTGAAGAAAGAAGCTGCAGAACACTGGCACTGAGCGTGCAGCTTTCCAGCGGAGAGAAAAAGCTACTTGAACACTCTGCAAGCCTTTCCACTCCCAAAAACATGCACATGGAAGGAGCTGCTGCAAAAGCGATGCTGTGCTCGCTGCTGCTCCTCCTGAAGCTCTGGCTGCTAAATCTGAGGCTTTCCTTCCAATTTCAAGCTGCAAAGCACTTGCTGAATTGCAGGGAACGTCCGGGAGGCATTTGCTGTGTTGGCACACTTTCTCCTTCCTAGACAGAGTGGAAAAGCTTTTCCCTGCCGTGTAGGCGACAAGAGACGCATTAGACGGGCATCCGGAGCTGTCCGAAGGTAAGCGCCTGTTCCCGGCCTCTTTCGGCACAAGCCCCCGCTCCGGAGCGCACCGCGGCCGGCCAGAGGCTCTCTGCCGGCGAAGGTGCCGCTTCTCCGGCAAGGAAGCCTCAGCCGCTTCTCCTGCACACGGAGAGCGTGCTAGCTGCTGAAACGTGAAGAAAGAAGCTGCAGAACACTGGCACTGAGCCTGCAGCTTTCCAGCGGAGAGAAAAAGCTACTTGAACACTCTGCAACCCTTTCCACTCCCAAAAATATGCACATGGAAGGAGCTGCTGCAAAAGCGATGCTGTGCTCGCTGCTGCTGCTCCTGAAGCTCTGGCTGCTAAATCTGAGGCTTTCCTTCCAATTTCAAGCTGCAAAGCACTTGCTGAATTGCAGGGAAAGTCCGGGAGGCATTTGCTGTGCTGGCACACTTTCTCCTTCCTAGACAGAGTGGAAAAGCTTTTCCCTGCCGTGTAGGCGACAAGAGACGCATTAGACGGGCATCCGGAGCTGTCCGAAGGTAAGCGCCTGTTCCCGGCCTCTTTCGGCACAAGCCGCCGCTCCGGAGCGCACCGCGGCCGGCCGGATGCTCTCTGCCGGCGAAGGTGCCGCTTCTCCGGCAAGGAAGCCTCAGCCGCTTCTCCTGCACACGGAGAGCGTGCTAGCTGCTGAAACGTGAAGAAAGAAGCTGCAGAACACTGGCACTGAGCCTGCAGCTTTCCAGCGGAGAGAAAAAGCTACTTGAACACTCTGCAAGCCTTTCCACTCCCAAAAACATGCACATGGAAGGAGCTGCTGCAAAAGCGATGCTGTGCTCGCTGCTGCTCCTCCTGAAGCTCTGGCTGCTAAATCTGAGGCTTTCCTTCCAATTTCAAGCTGCAAAGCACTTGCTGAATTGCAGGGAAAGTCCGGGAGGCATTTGCTCTGCTGGCACACTTTCTCCTTCCTAGACAGAGTGGAAAAGCTTTTCCCTGCCGTGTAGGCGACAAGAGACGCATTAGACGGGCATCCGGAGCTGTCCGAAGGTAAGCGCCTGTTCCCGGCCTCTTTCGGCACAAGCCCCCGCTCCGGAGCGCACCGCGGCCGGCCGGAGGCTCTCTGCCGGCGAAGGTGCCGCTTCTCCGGCAAGGAAGCCTCAGCCGCTTCTCCTGCACACGGAGAGCGTGCTAGCTGCTGAAACGTGAAGAAAGAAGCTGCAGAACACTGGCACTGAGCGTGCAGCTTTCCAGCGGAGAGAAAAAGCTACTTGAACACTCTGCAAGCCTTTCCACTCCCAAAAACATGCACATGGAAGGAGCTGCTGCAAAAGCGATGCTGTGCTCGCTGCTGCTGCTCCTGAAGCTCTGGCTGCTAAATCTGAGGCTTTCCTTCCAATTTCAAGCTGCAAAGCACTTGCTGAACTGCAGGGAACGTCCGGGAGGCATTTGCTGTGCTGGCACACTTTCTCCTTCCTAGACAGAGTGGAAAAGCTTTTCCCTGCCGTGTAGGCGACAAGAGACGCATTAGACGGGCATCCGGAGCTGTCCGAAGGTAAGCGCCTGTTCCCGGCCTCTTTCGGCACAAGCCCCCGCTCCGGAGCGCACCGCGGCCGGCAGGATGCTCTCTGCCGGCGAAGGTGCCGCTTCTCCGGCAAGGAAGCCTCAGCCGCTTCTCCTGCACACGGAGAGCGTGCTAGCTGCTGAAACGTGAAGAAAGAAGCTGCAGAACACTGGCACTGAGCGTGCAGCTTTCCAGCGGAGAGAAAAAGCTACTTGAACACTCTGCAAGCCTTTCCACTCCCAAAAACATGCACATGGAAGGAGCTGCTGCAAAAGCGATGCTGTGCTCGCTGCTGCTCCTCCTGAAGCTCTGGCTGCTAAATCTGAGGCTTTCCTTCCAATTTCAAGCTGCAAAGCACTTGCTGAATTGCAGGGAAAGTCCGGGAGGCATTTGCTGTGCTGGCACACTTTCTCCTTCCTAGACAGAGTGGAAAAGCTTTTCCCTGCCGTGTAGGCGACAAGAGACGCATTAGACGGGCATCCGGAGCTGTCCGAAGGTAAGCGCCTGTTCCCGGCCTCTTTCGGCACAAGCCCCCGCTCCGGAGCGCACCGCGGCCGGCCGGAGGCTCTCTGCCGGCGAAGGTGCCGCTTCTCCGGCAAGGAAGCCTCAGCCGCTTCTCCTGCACACGGAGAGCGTGCTAGCTGCTGAAACGTGAAGAAAGAAGCTGCAGAACACTGGCACTGAGCCTGCAGCTTTCCAGCGGAGAGAAAAAGCTACTTGAACACTCTGCAAGCCTTTCCACTCCCAAAAACATGCACATGGAAGGAGCTGCTGCAAAAGCGATGCTGTGCTCGCTGCTGCTGCTCCTGAAGCTCTGGCTGCTAAATCTGAGGCTTTCCTTCCAATTTCAAGCTGCAAAGCACTTGCTGAACTGCAGGGAACGTCCGGGAGGCATTTGCTGTGCTGGCACACTTTCTCCTTCCTAGACAGAGTGGAAAAGCTTTTCCCTGCCGTGTAGGCGACAAGAGACGCATTAGACGGGCATCCGGAGCTGTCCGAAGGTAAGCGCCTGTTCCCGGCCTCTTTCGGCACAAGCCCCCGCTCCGGAGCGCACCGCGGCCGTCAGGATGCTCTCTGCCGGCGAAGGTGCCTCGTCTCCGGCAAGGAAGCCTCAGCCGCTTCTCCTGCACACGGAGAGCGTGCTAGCTGCTGAAACGTGAAGAAAGAAGCTGCAGAACACTGGCACTGAGCCTGCAGCTTTCCAGCGGAGAGAAAAAGCTACTTGAACACTCTGCAAGCCTTTCCACTCCCAAAAACATGCACATGGAAGGAGCTGCTGCAAAAGCGATGCTGTTCTCGCTGCTGCTCCTCCTGAAGCTCTGGCTGCTAAATCTGAGGCTTTCCTTCCAATTTCAAGCTGCAAAGCACTTGCTGAATTGCAGGGAAAGTCCGGGAGGCATTTGCTGTGCTGGCACACTTTCTCCTTCCTAGACAGAGTGGAAAAGCTTTTCCCTGCCGTGTAGGCGACAAGAGACGCATTAGACGGGCATCCGGAGCTGTCCGAAGGTAAGCGCCTGTTGCCGGCCTCTTTCGGCACAAGCCCCCGCTCCGGAGCGCACCGCGGCCGGCCGGAGGCTCTCTGCCGGCGAAGGTGCCGCTTCTCCGGCAAGGAAGCCTCAGCCGCTTCTCCTGCACACGGAGAGCGTGCTAGCTGCTGAAACGTGAAGAAAGAAGCTGCAGAACACTGGCACTGAGCCTGCAGCTTTCCAGCGGAGAGAAAAAGCTACTTGAACACTCTGCAAGCCTTTCCACTCC
Organism: Fringilla coelebs; assembly: GCF_963513975.1. Taxonomy (NCBI): domain Eukaryota; kingdom Metazoa; phylum Chordata; class Aves; order Passeriformes; family Fringillidae; genus Fringilla; species Fringilla coelebs. Next base: position 81,231 of record NW_028167303.1, on the reverse strand, counting down.
CAAAAACATGCACATGGAAGGAGCTGCTGCAAAAGCGATGCTGTGCTCGCTGCTACTGCTCCTGAAGCTCTGGCTGCTAAATCTGAGGCTTTCCTTCCAATTTCAAGCTGCAAAGCACTTGCTGAACTGCAGGGAACGTCCGGGAGGCATTTGCTGTGCTGGCACACTTTCTCCTTCCTAGACAGAGTGGAAAAGCTTTTCCCTGCCGTGTAGGCGACAAGAGACGCATTAGACGGGCATCCGGAGCTGTCCGAAGGTAAGCGCCTGTTCCCGGCCTCTTTCGGCACAAGCCCCCGCTCCGGAGCGCACCGCGGCCGGCAGGATGCTCTCTGCCGGCGAAGGTGCCGCTTCTCCGGCAAGGAAGCCTCAGCCGCTTCTCCTGCACACGGAGAGCGTGCTAGCTGCTGAAACGTGAAGAAAGAAGCTGCAGAACACTGGCACTGAGCCTGCAGCTTTCCAGCGGAGAGAAAAAGCTACTTGAACACTCTGCAAGCCTTTCCACTCCCAAAAACATGCACATGGAAGGAGCTGCTGCAAAAGCGATGCTGTGCTCGCTGCTGCTGCTCCTGAAGCTCTGGCTGCTAAATCTGAGGCTTTCCTTCCAATTTCAAGCTGCAAAGCACTTGCTGAATTGCAGGGAAAGTCCGGGAGGCATTTGCTGTGCTGGCACACTTTCTCCTTCCTAGACAGAGTGGAAAAGCTTTTCCCTGCCGTGTAGGCGACAAGAGACGCATTAGACGGGCATCCGGAGCTGTCCGAAGGTAAGCGCCTGTTCCCGGCCTCTTTCGGCACAAGCCCCCGCTCCGGAGCGCACCGCGGCCGGCCGGAGGCTCTCTGCCGGCGAAGGTGCCTCGTCTCCGGCAAGGAAGCCTCAGCCGCTTCTCCTGCACACGGAGAGCGTGCTAGCTGCTGAAACGTGAAGAAAGAAGCTGCAGAACACTGGCACTGAGCGTGCAGCTTTCCAGCGGAGAGAAAAAGCTACTTGAACACTCTGCAAGCCTTTCCACTCCCAAAAACATGCACATGGAAGGAGCTGCTGCAAAAGCGATGCTGTGCTCGCTGCTGCTCCTCCTGAAGCTCTGGCTGCTAAATCTGAGGCTTTCCTTCCAATTTCAAGCTGCAAAGCACTTGCTGAATTGCAGGGAAAGTCCGGGAGGCATTTGCTCTGCTGGCACACTTTCTCCTTCCTAGACAGAGTGGAAAAGCTTTTCCCTGCCGTGTAGGCGACAAGAGACGCATTAGACGGGCATCCGGAGCTGTCCGAAGGTAAGCGCCTGTTCCCGGCCTCTTTTGGCACAAGCCCCCGCTCCGGAGCGCACCGCGGCCGGCCGGAGGCTCTCTGCCGGCGAAGGTGCCGCTTCTCCGGCAAGGAAGCCTCAGCCGCTTCTCCTGCACACGGAGAGCGTGCTAGCTGCTGAAACGTGAAGAAAGAAGCTGCAGAACACTGGCACTGAGCCTGCAGCTTTCCAGCGGAGAGAAAAAGCTACTTGAACACTCTGCAAGCCTTTCCACTCCCAAAAACATGCACATGGAAGGAGCTGCTGCAAAAGCGATGCTGTGCTCGCTGCTGCTCCTCCTGAAGCTCTGGCTGCTAAATCTGAGGCTTTCCTTCCAATTTCAAGCTGCAAAGCACTTGCTGAATTGCAGGGAAAGTCCGGGAGGCATTTGCTGTGCTGGCACACTTTCTCCTTCCTAGACAGAGTGGAAAAGCTTTTCCCTGCCGTGTAGGCGACAAGAGACGCATTAGACGGGCATCCGGAGCTGTCCGAAGGTAAGCGCCTGTTCCCGGCCTCTTTCGGCACAAGCCCCCGCTCCGGAGCGCACCGCGGCCGGCCGGAGGCTCTCTGCCGGCGAAGGTGCCGCTTCTCCGGCAAGGAAGCCTCAGCCGCTTCTCCTGCACACGGAGAGCGTGCTAGCTGCTGAAACGTGAAGAAAGAAGCTGCAGAACACTGGCACTGAGCGTGCAGCTTTCCAGCGGAGAGAAAAAGCTACTTGAACACTCTGCAAGCCTTTCCACTCCCAAAAACATGCACATGGAAGGAGCTGCTGCAAAAGCGATGCTGTGCTCGCTGCTGCTGCTCCTGAAGCTCTGGCTGCTAAATCTGAGGCTTTCCTTCCAATTTCAAGCTGCAAAGCACTTGCTGAACTGCAGGGAACGTCCGGGAGGCATTTGCTGTGCTGGCACACTTTCTCCTTCCTAGACAGAGTGGAAAAGCTTTTCCCTGCCGTGTAGGCGACAAGAGACGCATTAGACGGGCATCCGGAGCTGTCCGAAGGTAAGCGCCTGTTCCCGGCCTCTTTCGGCACAAGCCCCCGCTCCGGAGCGCACCGCGGCCGGCAGGATGCTCTCTGCCGGCGAAGGTGCCGCTTCTCCGGCAAGGAAGCCTCAGCCGCTTCTCCTGCACACGGAGAGCGTGCTAGCTGCTGAAACGTGAAGAAAGAAGCTGCAGAACACTGGCACTGAGCGTGCAGCTTTCCAGCGGAGAGAAAAAGCTACTTGAACACTCTGCAAGCCTTTCCACTCCCAAAAACATGCACATGGAAGGAGCTGCTGCAAAAGCGATGCTGTGCTCGCTGCTGCTCCTCCTGAAGCTCTGGCTGCTAAATCTGAGGCTTTCCTTCCAATTTCAAGCTGCAAAGCACTTGCTGAATTGCAGGGAAAGTCCGGGAGGCATTTGCTGTGCTGGCACACTTTCTCCTTCCTAGACAGAGTGGAAAAGCTTTTCCCTGCCGTGTAGGCGACAAGAGACGCATTAGACGGGCATCCGGAGCTGTCCGAAGGTAAGCGCCTGTTCCCGGCCTCTTTCGGCACAAGCCCCCGCTCCGGAGCGCACCGCGGCCGGCCGGAGGCTCTCTGCCGGCGAAGGTGCCGCTTCTCCGGCAAGGAAGCCTCAGCCGCTTCTCCTGCACACGGAGAGCGTGCTAGCTGCTGAAACGTGAAGAAAGAAGCTGCAGAACACTGGCACTGAGCGTGCAGCTTTCCAGCGGAGAGAAAAAGCTACTTGAACACTCTGCAAGCCTTTCCACTCCCAAAAACATGCACATGGAAGGAGCTGCTGCAAAAGCGATGCTGTGCTCGCTGCTGCTGCTCCTGAAGCTCTGGCTGCTAAATCTGAGGCTTTCCTTCCAATTTCAAGCTGCAAAGCACTTGCTGAACTGCAGGGAACGTCCGGGAGGCATTTGCTGTGCTGGCACACTTTCTCCTTCCTAGACAGAGTGGAAAAGCTTTTCCCTGCCGTGTAGGCGACAAGAGACGCATTAGACGGGCATCCGGAGCTGTCCGAAGGTAAGCGCCTGTTCCCGGCCTCTTTCGGCACAAGCCCCCGCTCCGGAGCGCGCCGCGGCCGGCAGGATGCTCTCTGCCGGCGAAGGTGCCTCGTCTCCGGCAAGGAAGCCTCAGCCGCTTCTCCTGCACACGGAGAGCGTGCTAGCTGCTGAAACGTGAAGAAAGAAGCTGCAGAACACTGGCACTGAGCGTGCAGCTTTCCAGCGGAGAGAAAAAGCTACTTGAACACTCTGCAAGCCTTTCCACTCCCAAAAACATGCACATGGAAGGAGCTGCTGCAAAAGCGATGCTGTTCTCGCTGCTGCTCCTCCTGAAGCTCTGGCTGCTAAATCTGAGGCTTTCCTTCCAATTTCAAGCTGCAAAGCACTTGCTGAATTGCAGGGAAAGTCCGGGAGGCATTTGCTGTGCTGGCACACTTTCTCCTTCCTAGACAGAGTGGAAAAGCTTTTCCCTGCCGTGTAGGCGACAAGAGACGCATTAGACGGGCATCCGGAGCTGTCCGAAGGTAAGCGCCTGTTCCCGGCCTCTTTCGGCACAAGCCCCCGCTCCGGAGCGCACCGCGGCCGGCCGGAGGCTCTCTGCCGGCGAAGGTGCCGCTTCTCCGGCAAGGAAGCCTCAGCCGCTTCTCCTGCACACGGAGAGCGTGCTAGCTGCTGAAACGTGAAGAAAGAAGCTGCAGAACACTGGCACTGAGCGTGCAGCTTTCCAGCGGAGAGAAAAAGCTACTTGAACACTCTGCAAGCCTTTCCACTCCCAAAAACATGCACATGGAAGGAGCTGCTGCAAAAGCGATGCTGTGCTCGCTGCTACTGCTCCTGAAGCTCTGGCTGCTAAATCTGAGGCTTTCCTTCCAATTTCAAGCTGCAAAGCACTTGCTGAATTGCAGGGAAAGTCCGGGAGGCATTTGCTGTGCTGGCACACTTTCTCCTTCCTAGACAGAGTGGAAAAGCTTTTCCCTGCCGTGTAGGCGACAAGAGACGCATTAGACGGGCATCCGGAGCTGTCCGAAGGTAAGCGCCTGTTCCCGGCCTCTTTCGGCACAAGCCCCCGCTCCGGAGCGCACCGCGGCCGGCCGGAGGCTCTCTGCCGGCGAAGGTGCCGCTTCTCCGGCAAGGAAGCCTCAGCCGCTTCTCCTGCACACGGAGAGCGTGCTAGCTGCTGAAACGTGAAGAAAGAAGCTGCAGAACACTGGCACTGAGCGTGCAGCTTTCCAGCGGAGAGAAAAAGCTACTTGAACACTCTGCAAGCCTTTCCACTCCCAAAAACATGCACATGGAAGGAGCTGCTGCAAAAGCGATGCTGTGCTCGCTGCTGCTCCTCCTGAAGCTCTGGCTGCTAAATCTGAGGCTTTCCTTCCAATTTCAAGCTGCAAAGCACTTGCTGAATTGCAGGGAACGTCCGGGAGGCATTTGCTGTGTTGGCACACTTTCTCCTTCCTAGACAGAGTGGAAAAGCTTTTCCCTGCCGTGTAGGCGACAAGAGACGCATTAGACGGGCATCCGGAGCTGTCCGAAGGTAAGCGCCTGTTCCCGGCCTCTTTCGGCACAAGCCCCCGCTCCGGAGCGCACCGCGGCCGGCCAGAGGCTCTCTGCCGGCGAAGGTGCCGCTTCTCCGGCAAGGAAGCCTCAGCCGCTTCTCCTGCACACGGAGAGCGTGCTAGCTGCTGAAACGTGAAGAAAGAAGCTGCAGAACACTGGCACTGAGCCTGCAGCTTTCCAGCGGAGAGAAAAAGCTACTTGAACACTCTGCAACCCTTTCCACTCCCAAAAATATGCACATGGAAGGAGCTGCTGCAAAAGCGATGCTGTGCTCGCTGCTGCTGCTCCTGAAGCTCTGGCTGCTAAATCTGAGGCTTTCCTTCCAATTTCAAGCTGCAAAGCACTTGCTGAATTGCAGGGAAAGTCCGGGAGGCATTTGCTGTGCTGGCACACTTTCTCCTTCCTAGACAGAGTGGAAAAGCTTTTCCCTGCCGTGTAGGCGACAAGAGACGCATTAGACGGGCATCCGGAGCTGTCCGAAGGTAAGCGCCTGTTCCCGGCCTCTTTCGGCACAAGCCGCCGCTCCGGAGCGCACCGCGGCCGGCCGGATGCTCTCTGCCGGCGAAGGTGCCGCTTCTCCGGCAAGGAAGCCTCAGCCGCTTCTCCTGCACACGGAGAGCGTGCTAGCTGCTGAAACGTGAAGAAAGAAGCTGCAGAACACTGGCACTGAGCCTGCAGCTTTCCAGCGGAGAGAAAAAGCTACTTGAACACTCTGCAAGCCTTTCCACTCCCAAAAACATGCACATGGAAGGAGCTGCTGCAAAAGCGATGCTGTGCTCGCTGCTGCTCCTCCTGAAGCTCTGGCTGCTAAATCTGAGGCTTTCCTTCCAATTTCAAGCTGCAAAGCACTTGCTGAATTGCAGGGAAAGTCCGGGAGGCATTTGCTCTGCTGGCACACTTTCTCCTTCCTAGACAGAGTGGAAAAGCTTTTCCCTGCCGTGTAGGCGACAAGAGACGCATTAGACGGGCATCCGGAGCTGTCCGAAGGTAAGCGCCTGTTCCCGGCCTCTTTCGGCACAAGCCCCCGCTCCGGAGCGCACCGCGGCCGGCCGGAGGCTCTCTGCCGGCGAAGGTGCCGCTTCTCCGGCAAGGAAGCCTCAGCCGCTTCTCCTGCACACGGAGAGCGTGCTAGCTGCTGAAACGTGAAGAAAGAAGCTGCAGAACACTGGCACTGAGCGTGCAGCTTTCCAGCGGAGAGAAAAAGCTACTTGAACACTCTGCAAGCCTTTCCACTCCCAAAAACATGCACATGGAAGGAGCTGCTGCAAAAGCGATGCTGTGCTCGCTGCTGCTGCTCCTGAAGCTCTGGCTGCTAAATCTGAGGCTTTCCTTCCAATTTCAAGCTGCAAAGCACTTGCTGAACTGCAGGGAACGTCCGGGAGGCATTTGCTGTGCTGGCACACTTTCTCCTTCCTAGACAGAGTGGAAAAGCTTTTCCCTGCCGTGTAGGCGACAAGAGACGCATTAGACGGGCATCCGGAGCTGTCCGAAGGTAAGCGCCTGTTCCCGGCCTCTTTCGGCACAAGCCCCCGCTCCGGAGCGCACCGCGGCCGGCAGGATGCTCTCTGCCGGCGAAGGTGCCGCTTCTCCGGCAAGGAAGCCTCAGCCGCTTCTCCTGCACACGGAGAGCGTGCTAGCTGCTGAAACGTGAAGAAAGAAGCTGCAGAACACTGGCACTGAGCGTGCAGCTTTCCAGCGGAGAGAAAAAGCTACTTGAACACTCTGCAAGCCTTTCCACTCCCAAAAACATGCACATGGAAGGAGCTGCTGCAAAAGCGATGCTGTGCTCGCTGCTGCTCCTCCTGAAGCTCTGGCTGCTAAATCTGAGGCTTTCCTTCCAATTTCAAGCTGCAAAGCACTTGCTGAATTGCAGGGAAAGTCCGGGAGGCATTTGCTGTGCTGGCACACTTTCTCCTTCCTAGACAGAGTGGAAAAGCTTTTCCCTGCCGTGTAGGCGACAAGAGACGCATTAGACGGGCATCCGGAGCTGTCCGAAGGTAAGCGCCTGTTCCCGGCCTCTTTCGGCACAAGCCCCCGCTCCGGAGCGCACCGCGGCCGGCCGGAGGCTCTCTGCCGGCGAAGGTGCCGCTTCTCCGGCAAGGAAGCCTCAGCCGCTTCTCCTGCACACGGAGAGCGTGCTAGCTGCTGAAACGTGAAGAAAGAAGCTGCAGAACACTGGCACTGAGCCTGCAGCTTTCCAGCGGAGAGAAAAAGCTACTTGAACACTCTGCAAGCCTTTCCACTCCCAAAAACATGCACATGGAAGGAGCTGCTGCAAAAGCGATGCTGTGCTCGCTGCTGCTGCTCCTGAAGCTCTGGCTGCTAAATCTGAGGCTTTCCTTCCAATTTCAAGCTGCAAAGCACTTGCTGAACTGCAGGGAACGTCCGGGAGGCATTTGCTGTGCTGGCACACTTTCTCCTTCCTAGACAGAGTGGAAAAGCTTTTCCCTGCCGTGTAGGCGACAAGAGACGCATTAGACGGGCATCCGGAGCTGTCCGAAGGTAAGCGCCTGTTCCCGGCCTCTTTCGGCACAAGCCCCCGCTCCGGAGCGCACCGCGGCCGTCAGGATGCTCTCTGCCGGCGAAGGTGCCTCGTCTCCGGCAAGGAAGCCTCAGCCGCTTCTCCTGCACACGGAGAGCGTGCTAGCTGCTGAAACGTGAAGAAAGAAGCTGCAGAACACTGGCACTGAGCCTGCAGCTTTCCAGCGGAGAGAAAAAGCTACTTGAACACTCTGCAAGCCTTTCCACTCCCAAAAACATGCACATGGAAGGAGCTGCTGCAAAAGCGATGCTGTTCTCGCTGCTGCTCCTCCTGAAGCTCTGGCTGCTAAATCTGAGGCTTTCCTTCCAATTTCAAGCTGCAAAGCACTTGCTGAATTGCAGGGAAAGTCCGGGAGGCATTTGCTGTGCTGGCACACTTTCTCCTTCCTAGACAGAGTGGAAAAGCTTTTCCCTGCCGTGTAGGCGACAAGAGACGCATTAGACGGGCATCCGGAGCTGTCCGAAGGTAAGCGCCTGTTGCCGGCCTCTTTCGGCACAAGCCCCCGCTCCGGAGCGCACCGCGGCCGGCCGGAGGCTCTCTGCCGGCGAAGGTGCCGCTTCTCCGGCAAGGAAGCCTCAGCCGCTTCTCCTGCACACGGAGAGCGTGCTAGCTGCTGAAACGTGAAGAAAGAAGCTGCAGAACACTGGCACTGAGCCTGCAGCTTTCCAGCGGAGAGAAAAAGCTACTTGAACACTCTGCAAGCCTTTCCACTCCCAAAAACATGCACATGGAAGGAGCTGCTGCAAAAGCGATGCTGTGCTCGCTGCTACTGCTCCTGAAGCTCTGGCTGCTAAATCTGAGGCTTTCCTTCCAATTTCAAGCTGCAAAGCACTTGCTGAATTGCAGGGAAAGTCCGGGAGGCATTTGCTGTGCTGGCACACTTTCTCCTTCCTAGACAGAGTGGAAAAGCTTTTCCCTGCCGTGTAGGCGACAAGAGACGCATTAGACGGGCATCCGGAGCTGTCCGAAGGTAAGCGCCTGTTCCCGGCCTCTTTCGGCACAAGCCCCCGCTCCGGAGCGCACCGCGGCCGGCCGGAGGCTCTCTGCCGGCGAAGGTGCCGCTTCTCCGGCAAGGAAGCCTCAGCCGCTTCTCCTGCACACGGAGAGCGTGCTAGCTGCTGAAACGTGAAGAAAGAAGCTGCAGAACACTGGCACTGAGCGTGCAGCTTTCCAGCGGAGAGAAAAAGCTACTTGAACACTCTGCAAGCCTTTCCACTCCCAAAAACATGCACATGGAAGGAGCTGCTGCAAAAGCGATGCTGTGCTCGCTGCTGCTCCTCCTGAAGCTCTGGCTGCTAAATCTGAGGCTTTCCTTCCAATTTCAAGCTGCAAAGCACTTGCTGAACTGCAGGGAACGTCCGGGAGGCATTTGCTGTGCTGGCACACTTTCTCCTTCCTAGACAGAGTGGAAAAGCTTTTCCCTGCCGTGTAGGCGACAAGAGACGCATTAGACGGGCATCCGGAGCTGTCCGAAGGTAAGCGCCTGTTCCCGGCCTCTTTCGGCACAAGCCCCCGCTCCGGAGCGCACCGCGGCCGGCCGGAGGCTCTCTGCCGGCGAAGGTGCCTCGTCTCCGGCAAGGAAGCCTCAGCCGCTTCTCCTGCACACGGAGAGCGTGCTAGCTGCTGAAACGTGAAGAAAGAAGCTGCAGAACACTGGCACTGAGCCTGCAGCTTTCCAGCGGAGAGAAAAAGCTACTTGAACACTCTGCAAGCCTTTCCACTCCCAAAAACATGCACATGGAAGGAGCTGCTGCAAAAGCGATGCTGTTCTCGCTGCTGCTCCTCCTGAAGCTCTGGCTGCTAAATCTGAGGCTTTCCTTCCAATTTCAAGCTGCAAAGCACTTGCTGAATTGCAGGGAAAGTCCGGGAGGCATTTGCTGTGCTGGCACACTTTCTCCTTCCTAGACAGAGTGGAAAAGCTTTTCCCTGCCGTGTAGGCGACAAGAGACGCATTAGACGGGCATCCGGAGCTGTCCGAAGGTAAGCGCCTGTTGCCGGCCTCTTTCGGCACAAGCCCCCGCTCCGGAGCGCACCGCGGCCGGCCGGAGGCTCTCTGCCGGCGAAGGTGCCGCTTCTCCGGCAAGGAAGCCTCAGCCGCTTCTCCTGCACACGGAGAGCGTGCTAGCTGCTGAAACGTGAAGAAAGAAGCTGCAGAACACTGGCACTGAGCCTGCAGCTTTCCAGCGGAGAGAAAAAGCTACTTGAACACTCTGCAAGCCTTTCCACTCCCAAAAACATGCACATGGAAGGAGCTGCTGCAAAAGCGATGCTGTGCTCGCTGCTACTGCTCCTGAAGCTCTGGCTGCTAAATCTGAGGCTTTCCTTCCAATTTCAAGCTGCAAAGCACTTGCTGAATTGCAGGGAAAGTCCGGGAGGCATTTGCTGTGCTGGCACACTTTCTCCTTCCTAGACAGAGTGGAAAAGCTTTTCCCTGCCGTGTAGGCGACAAGAGACGCATTAGACGGGCATCCGGAGCTGTCCGAAGGTAAGCGCCTGTTCCCGGCCTCTTTCGGCACAAGCCCCCGCTCCGGAGCGCACCGCGGCCGGCAGGATGCTCTCTGCCGGCGAAGGTGCCGCTTCTCCGGCAAGGAAGCCTCAGCCGCTTCTCCTGCACACGGAGAGCGTGCTAGCTGCTGAAACGTGAAGAAAGAAGCTGCAGAACACTGGCACTGAGCGTGCAGCTTTCCAGCGGAGAGAAAAAGCTACTTGAACACTCTGCAAGCCTTTCCACTCCCAAAAACATGCACATGGAAGGAGCTGCTGCAAAAGCGATGCTGTGCTCGCTGCTGCTCCTCCTGAAGCTCTGGCTGCTAAATCTGAGGCTTTCCTTCCAATTTCAAGCTGCAAAGCACTTGCTGAATTGCAGGGAACGTCCGGGAGGCATTTGCTGTGTTGGCACACTTTCTCCTTCCTAGACAGAGTGGAAAAGCTTTTCCCTGCCGTGTAGGCGACAAGAGACGCATTAGACGGGCATCCGGAGCTGTCCGAAGGTAAGCGCCTGTTCCCGGCCTCTTTCGGCACAAGCCCCCGCTCCGGAGCGCACCGCGGCCGGCCAGAGGCTCTCTGCCGGCGAAGGTGCCGCTTCTCCGGCAAGGAAGCCTCAGCCGCTTCTCCTGCACACGGAGAGCGTGCTAGCTGCTGAAACGTGAAGAAAGAAGCTGCAGAACACTGGCACTGAGCCTGCAGCTTTCCAGCGGGGAGAAAAAGCTACTTGAACACTCTGCAAGCCTTTCCACTCCCAAAAATATGCACATGGAAGGAGCTGCTGCAAAAGCGATGCTGTGCTCGCTGCTGCTGCTCCTGAAGCTCTGGCTGCTAAATCTGAGGCTTTCCTTCCAATTTCAAGCTGCAAAGCACTTGCTGAATTGCAGGGAAAGTCCGGGAGGCATTTGCTGTGCTGGCACACTTTCTCCTTCCTAGACAGAGTGGAAAAGCTTTTCCCTGCCGTGTAGGCGACAAGAGACGCATTAGACGGGCATCCGGAGCTGTCCGAAGGTAAGCGCCTGTTCCCGGCCTCTTTCGGCACAAGCCCCCGCTCCGGAGCGCACCGCGGCCGGCCGGATGCTCTCTGCCGGCGAAGGTGCCGCTTCTCCGGCAAGGAAGCCTCAGCCGCTTCTCCTGCACACGGAGAGCGTGCTAGCTGCTGAAACGTGAAGAAAGAAGCTGCAGAACACTGGCACTGAGCGTGCAGCTTTCCAGCGGAGAGAAAAAGCTACTTGAACACTCTGCAAGCCTTTCCACTCCCAAAAACATGCACATGGAAGGAGCTGCTGCAAAAGCGATGCTGTGCTCGCTGCTGCTCCTCCTGAAGCTCTGGCTGCTAAATCTGAGGCTTTCCTTCCAATTTCAAGCTGCAAAGCACTTGCTGAATTGCAGGGAAAGTCCGGGAGGCATTTGCTGTGCTGGCACACTTTCTCCTTTCTAGACAGAGTGGAAAAGCTTTTCCCTGCCGTGTAGGCGACAAGAGACGCATTAGACGGGCATCCGGAGCTGTCCGAAGGTAAGCGCCTGTTCCCGGCCTCTTTCGGCACAAGCCCCCGCTCCGGAGCGCACCGCGGCCGGCCGGAGGCTCTCTGCCGGCGAAGGTGCCGCTTCTCCGGCAAGGAAGCCTCAGCCGCTTCTCCTGCACACGGAGAGCGTGCTAGCTGCTGAAACGTGAAGAAAGAAGCTGCAGAACACTGGCACTGAGCGTGCAGCTTTCCAGCGGAGAGAAAAAGCTACTTGAACACTCTGCAAGCCTTTCCACTCCCAAAAACATGCACATGGAAGGAGCTGCTGCAAAAGCGATGCTGTGCTCGCTGCTGCTCCTCCTGAAGCTCTGGCTGCTAAATCTGAGGCTTTCCTTCCAATTTCAAGCTGCAAAGCACTTGCTGAATTGCAGGGAAAGTCCGGGAGGCATTTGCTGTGCTGGCACACTTTCTCCTTCCTAGACAGAGTGGAAAAGCTTTTCCCTGCCGTGTAGGCGACAAGAGACGCATTAGACGGGCATCCGGAGCTGTCCGAAGGTAAGCGCCTGTTCCCGGCCTCTTTCGGCACAAGCCCCCGCTCCGGAGCGCACCGCGGCCGGCAGGATGCTCTCTGCCGGCGAAGGTGCCGCTTCTCCGGCAAGGAAGCCTCAGCCGCTTCTCCTGCACACGGAGAGCGTGCTAGCTGCTGAAACGTGAAGAAAGAAGCTGCAGAACACTGGCACTGAGCGTGCAGCTTTCCAGCGGGGAGAAAAAGCTACTTGAACACTCTGCAACCCTTTCCACTCCCAAAAATATGCACATGGAAGGAGCTGCTGCAAAAGCGATGCTGTGCTCGCTGCTGCTGCTCCTGAAGCTCTGGCTGCTAAATCTGAGGCTTTCCTTCCAATTTCAAGCTGCAAAGCACTTGCTGAATTGCAGGGAAAGTCCGGGAGGCATTTGCTGTGCTGGCACACTTTCTCCTTCCTAGACAGGGTGGAAAAGCTTTTCCCTGCCGTGTAGGCGACAAGAGACGCATTAGACGGGCATCCGGAGCTGTCCGAAGGTAAGCGCCTGTTCCCGGCCTCTTTCGGCACAAGCCCCCGCTCCGGAGCGCACCGCGGCCGGCAGGATGCTCTCTGCCGGCGAAGGTGCCGCTTCTCCGGCAAGGAAGCCTCAGCCGCTTCTCCTGCACACGGAGAGCGTGCTAGCTGCTGAAACGTGAAGAAAGAAGCTGCAGAACACTGGCACTGAGCCTGCAGCTTTCCAGCGGAGAGAAAAAGCTACTTGAACACTCTGCAAGCCTTTCCACTCCCAAAAACATGCACATGGAAGGAGCTGCTGCAAAAGCGATGCTGTGCTCGCTGCTGCTCCTCCTGAAGCTCTGGCTGCTAAATCTGAGGCTTTCCTTCCAATTTCAAGCTGCAAAGCACTTGCTGAATTGCAGGGAAAGTCCGGGAGGCATTTGCTGTGCTGGCACACTTTCTCCTTCCTAGACAGAGTGGAAAAGCTTTTCCCTGCCGTGTAGGCGACAAGAGACGCATTAGACGGGCATCCGGAGCTGTCCGAAGGTAAGCGCCTGTTCCCGGCCTCTTTCGGCACAAGCCCCCGCTCCGGAGCGCACCGCGGCCGGCCGGAGGCTCTCTGCCGGCGAAGGTGCCTCGTCTCCGGCAAGGAAGCCTCAGCCGCTTCTCCTGCACACGGAGAGCGTGCTAGCTGCTGAAACGTGAAGAAAGAAGCTGCAGAACACTGGCACTGAGCCTGCAGCTTTCCAGCGGAGAGAAAAAGCTACTTGAACACTCTGCAAGCCTTTCCACTCCCAAAAACATGCACATGGAAGGAGCTGCTGCAAAAGCGATGCTGTGCTCGCTGCTGCTGCTCCTGAAGCTCTGGCTGCTAAATCTGAGGCTTTCCTTCCAATTTCAAGCTGCAAAGCACTTGCTGAATTGCAGGGAAAGTCCGGGAGGCATTTGCTGTGCTGGCACACTTTCTCCTTCCTAGACAGAGTGGAAAAGCTTTTCCCTGCCGTGTAGGCGACAAGAGACGCATTAGACGGGCATCCGGAGCTGTCCGAAGGTAAGCGCCTGTTCCCGGCCTCTTTCGGCACAAGCCCCCGCTCCGGAGCGCACCGCGGCCGGCCGGAGGCTCTCTGCCGGCGAAGGTGCCGCTTCTCCGGCAAGGAAGCCTCAGCCGCTTCTCCTGCACACGGAGAGCGTGCTAGCTGCTGAAACGTGAAGAAAGAAGCTGCAGAACACTGGCACTGAGCCTGCAGCTTTCCAGCGGAGAGAAAAAGCTACTTGAACACTCTGCAAGCCTTTCCACTCCCAAAAACATGCACATGGAAGGAGCTGCTGCAAAAGCGATGCTGTGCTCGCTGCTGCTGCTCCTGAAGCTCTGGCTGCTAAATCTGAGGCTTTCCTTCCAATTTCAAGCTGCAAAGCACTTGCTGAATTGCAGGGAACGTCCGGGAGGCATTTGCTGTGCTGGCACACTTTCTCCTTCCTAGACAGAGTGGAAAAGCTTTTCCCTGCCGTGTAGGCGACAAGAGACGCATTAGACGGGCATCCGGAGCTGTCCGAAGGTAAGCGCCTGTTCCCGGCCTCTTTCGGCACAAGCCCCCGCTCCGGAGCGCACCGCGGCCGGCCAGAGGCTCTCTGCCGGCGAAGGTGCCGCTTCTCCGGCAAGGAAGCCTCAGCCGCTTCTCCTGCACACGGAGAGCGTGCTAGCTGCTGAAACGTGAAGAAAGAAGCTGCAGAACACTGGCACTGAGCGTGCAGCTTTCCAGCGGAGAGAAAAAGCTACTTGAACACTCTGCAAGCCTTTCCACTCCCAAAAACATGCACATGGAAGGAGCTGCTGCAAAAGCGATGCTGTTCTTGCTCCTGCTCCTCCTGAAGCTCTGGCTGCTAAATCTGAGGCTTTCCTTCCAATTTCAAGCTGCAAAGCACTTGCTGAATTGCAGGGAAAGTCCGGGAGGCATTTGCTCTGCTGGCACACTTTCTCCTTCCTAGACAGAGTGGAAAAGCTTTTCCCTGCCGTGTAGGCGACAAGAGACGCATTAGACGGGCATCCGGAGCTGTCCGAAGGTAAGCGCCTGTTCCCGGCCTCTTTCGGCACAAGCCCCCGCTCCGGAGCGCACCGCGGCCGGCCGGAGGCTCTCTGCCGGCGAAGGTGCCGCTTCTCCGGCAAGGAAGCCTCAGCCGCTTCTCCTGCACACGGAGAGCGTGCTAGCTGCTGAAACGTGAAGAAAGAAGCTGCAGAACACTGGCACTGAGCCTGCAGCTTTCCAGCGGAGAGAAAAAGCTACTTGAACACTCTGCAAGCCTTTCCACTCCCAAAAACATGCACATGGAAGGAGCTGCTGCAAAAGCGATGCTGTGCTCGCTGCTGCTCCTCCTGAAGCTCTGGCTGCTAAATCTGAGGCTTTCCTTCCAATTTCAAGCTGCAAAGCACTTGCTGAATTGCAGGGAACGTCCGGGAGGCATTTGCTGTGCTGGCACACTTTCTCCTTCCTAGACAGAGTGGAAAAGCTTTTCCCTGCCGTGTAGGCGACAAGAGACGCATTAGACGGGCATCCGGAGCTGTCCGAAGGTAAGCGCCTGTTCCCGGCCTCTTTCGGCACAAGCCCCCGCTCCGGAGCGCACCGCGGCCGGCCAGAGGCTCTCTGCCGGCGAAGGTGCCGCTTCTCCGGCAAGGAAGCCTCAGCCGCTTCTCCTGCACACGGAGAGCGTGCTAGCTGCTGAAACGTGAAGAAAGAAGCTGCAGAACACTGGCACTGAGCCTGCAGCTTTCCAGCGGAGAGAAAAAGCTACTTGAACACTCTGCAAGCCTTTCCACTCCCAAAAACATGCACATGGAAGGAGCTGCTGCAAAAGCGATGCTGTGCTCGCTGCTGCTGCTCCTGAAGCTCTGGCTGCTAAATCTGAGGCTTTCCTTCCAATTTCAAGCTGCAAAGCACTTGCTGAATTGCAGGGAACGTCCGGGAGGCATTTGCTGTGCTGGCACACTTTCTCCTTCCTAGACAGAGTGGAAAAGCTTTTCCCTGCCGTGTAGGCGACAAGAGACGCATTAGACGGGCATCCGGAGCTGTCCGAAGGTAAGCGCCTGTTCCCGGCCTCTTTCGGCACAAGCCCCCGCTCCGGAGCGCACCGCGGCCGGCCGGAGGCTCTCTGCCGGCGAAGGTGCCGCTTCTCCGGCAAGGAAGCCTCAGCCGCTTCTCCTGCACACGGAGAGCGTGCTAGCTGCTGAAACGTGAAGAAAGAAGCTGCAGAACACTGGCACTGAGCGTGCAGCTTTCCAGCGGAGAGAAAAAGCTACTTGAACACTCTGCAAGCCTTTCCACTCCCAAAAACATGCACATGGAAGGAGCTGCTGCAAAAGCGATGCTGTGCTCGCTGCTGCTGCTCCTGAAGCTCTGGCTGCTAAATCTGAGGCTTTCCTTCCAATTTCAAGCTGCAAAGCACTTGCTGAATTGCAGGGAAAGTCCGGGAGGCATTTGCTGTGCTGGCACACTTTCTCCTTCCTAGACAGAGTGGAAAAGCTTTTCCCTGCCGTGTAGGCGACAAGAGACGCATTAGACGGGCATCCGGAGCTGTCCGAAGGTAAGCGCCTGTTCCCGGCCTCTTTCGGCACAAGCCCCCGCTCCGGAGCGCACCGCGGCCGGCAGGATGCTCTCTGCCGGCGAAGGTGCCGCTTCTCCGGCAAGGAAGCCTCAGCCGCTTCTCCTGCACACGGAGAGCGTGCTAGCTGCTGAAACGTGAAGAAAGAAGCTGCAGAACACTGGCACTGAGCGTGCAGCTTTCCAGCGGAGAGAAAAAGCTACTTGAACACTCTGCAAGCCTTTCCACTCCCAAAAACATGCACATGGAAGGAGCTGCTGCAAAAGCGATGCTGTGCTCGCTGCTGCTCCTCCTGAAGCTCTGGCTGCTAAATCTGAGGCTTTCCTTCCAATTTCAAGCTGCAAAGCACTTGCTGAATTGCAGGCAAAGTCCGGGAGGCATTTGCTGTGCTGGCACACTTTCTCCTTCCTAGACAGAGTGGAAAAGCTTTTCCCTGCCGTGTAGGCGACAAGAGACGCATTAGACGGGCATCCGGAGCTGTCCGAAGGTAAGCGCCTGTTCCCGGCCTCTTTCGGCACAAGCCCCCGCTCCGGAGCGCACCGCGGCCGGCCGGAGGCTCTCTGCCGGCGAAGGTGCCGCTTCTCCGGCAAGGAAGCCTCAGCCGCTTCTCCTGCACACGGAGAGCGTGCTAGCTGCTGAAACGTGAAGAAAGAAGCTGCAGAACACTGGCACTGACCCTGCAGCTTTCCAGCGGAGAGAAAAAGCTACTTGAACACTCTGCAAGCCTTTCCACTCCCAAAAACATGCACATGGAAGGAGCTGCTGCAAAAGCGATGCTGTGCTCGCTGCTGCTCCTCCTGAAGCTCTGGCTGCTAAATCTGAGGCTTTCCTTCCAATTTCAAGCTGCAAAGCACTTGCTGAATTGCAGGGAACGTCCGGGAGGCATTTGCTGTGCTGGCACACTTTCTCCTTCCTAGACAGAGTGGAAAAGCTTTTCCCTGCCGTGTAGGCGACAAGAGACGCATTAGACGGGCATCCGGAGCTGTCCGAAGGTAAGCGCCTGTTCCCGGCCTCTTTCGGCACAAGCCCCCGCTCCGGAGCGCACCGCGGCCGGCCACAGGCTCTCTGCCGGCGAAGGTGCCGCTTCTCCGGCAAGGAAGCCTCAGCCGCTTCTCCTGCACACGGAGAGCGTGCTAGCTGCTGAAACGTGAAGAAAGAAGCTGCAGAACACTGGCACTGAGCGTGCAGCTTTCCAGCGGAGAGAAAAAGCTACTTGAACACTCTGCAAGCCTTTCCACTCCCAAAAACATGCACATGGAAGGAGCTGCTGCAAAAGCGATGCTGTGCTCGCTGCTGCTCCTCCTGAAGCTCTGGCTGCTAAATCTGAGGCTTTCCTTCCAATTTCAAGCTGCAAAGCACTTGCTGAATTGCAGGGAAAGTCCGGGAGGCATTTGCTGTGCTGGCACACTTTCTCCTTGCTAGACAGAGTGGAAAAGCTTTTCCCTGCCGTGTAGGCGACAAGAGACGCATTAGACGGGCATCCGGAGCTGTCCGAAGGTAAGCGCCTGTTCCCGGCCTCTTTCGGCACAAGCCCCCGCTCCGGAGCGCACCGCGGCCGGCCGGAGGCTCTCTGCCGGCGAAGGTGCCTCGTCTCCGGCAAGGAAGCCTCAGCCACTTCTCCTGCACACGGAGAGCGTGCTAGCTGCTGAAACGTGAAGAAAGAAGCTGCAGAACACTGGCACTGAGCGTGCAGCTTTCCAGCGGAGAGAAAAAGCTACTTGAACACTCTGCAAGCCTTTCCACTCCCAAAAATATGCACATGGAAGGAGCTGCTGCAAAAGCGATGCTGTTCTCGCTGCTGCTCCTCCTGAAGCTCTGGCTGCTAAATCTGAGGCTTTCCTTCCAATTTCAAGCTGCAAAGCACTTGCTGAATTGCAGGGAACGTCCGGGAGGCATTTGCTGTGCTGGCACACTTTCTCCTTCCTAGACAGAGTGGAAAAGCTTTTCCCTGCCGTGTAGGCGACAAGAGACGCATTAGACGGGCATCCGGAGCTGTCCGAAGGTAAGCGCCTGTTCCCGGCCTCTTTCGGCACAAGCCCCCGCTCCGGAGCGCACCGCGGCCGGCCGGAGGCTCTCTGCCGGCGAAGGTGCCGCTTCTCCGGCAAGGAAGCCTCAGCCGCTTCTCCTGCACACGGAGAGCGTGCTAGCTGCTGAAACGTGAAGAAAGAAGCTGCAGAACACTGGCACTGAGCCTGCAGCTTTCCAGCGGAGAGAAAAAGCTACTTGAACACTCTGCAAGCCTTTCCACTCCCAAAAACATGCACATGGAAGGAGCTGCTGCAAAAGCGATGCTGTGCTCGCTGCTGCTGCTCCTGAAGCTCTGGCTGCTAAATCTGAGGCTTTCCTTCCAATTTCAAGCTGCAAAGCACTTGCTGAATTGCAGGGAACGTCCGGGAGGCATTTGCTGTGCTGGCACACTTTCTCCTTCCTAGACAGAGTGGAAAAGCTTTTCCCTGCCGTGTAGGCGACAAGAGACGCATTAGACGGGCATCCGGAGCTGTCCGAAGGTAAGCGCCTGTTCCCGGCCTCTTTCGGCACAAGCCCCCGCTCCGGAGCGCACCGCGGCCGGCCGGAGGCTCTCTGCCGGCGAAGGTGCCGCTTCTCCGGCAAGGAAGCCTCAGCCGCTTCTCCGGCACACGGAGAGCGTGCTAGCTGCTGAAACGTGAAGAGAGAAGCTGCAGAACACTGGCACTGAGCCTGCAGCTTTCCAGCGGGGAGAAAAAGCTACTCGAACACTCTGCAACCCTTTCCACTCCCAAAAATATGCACATGGAAGGAGCTGCTGCAAAAGCGATGCTGTGCTCGCTGCTGCTGCTCCTGAAGCTCTGGCTGCTAAATCTGAGGCTTTCCTTCCAATTTCAAGCTGCAAAGCACTTGCTGAATTGCAGGGAAAGTCCGGGAGGCATTTGCTGTGCTGGCACACTTTCTCCTTCCTAGACAGAGTGGAAAAGCTTTTCCCTGCCGTGTAGGCGACAAGAGACGCATTAGACGGGCATCCGGAGCTGTCCGAAGGTAAGCGCCTGTTCCCGGCCTCTTTCGGCACAAGCCCCCGCTCCGGAGCGCACCGCGGCCGGCAGGATGCTCTCTGCCGGCGAAGGTGCCGCTTCTCCGGCAAGGAAGCCTCAGCCGCTTCTCCTGCACACGGAGAGCGTGCTAGCTGCTGAAACGTGAAGAAAGAAGCTGCAGAACACTGGCACTGAGCCTGCAGCTTTCCAGCGGAGAGAAAAAGCTACTTGAACACTCTGCAAGCCTTTCCACTCCCAAAAACATGCACATGGAAGGAGCTGCTGCAAAAGCGATGCTGTGCTCGCTGCTGCTCCTCCTGAAGCTCTGGCTGCTAAATCTGAGGCTTTCCTTCCAATTTCAAGCTGCAAAGCACTTGCTGAATTGCAGGGAACGTCCGGGAGGCATTTGCTGTGCTGGCACACTTTCTCCTTCCTAGACAGAGTGGAAAAGCTTTTCCCTGCCGTGTAGGCGACAAGAGACGCATTAGACGGGCATCCGGAGCTGTCCGAAGGTAAGCGCCTGTTCCCGGCCTCTTTCGGCACAAGCCCCCGCTCCGGAACGCACCGCGGCCGGCCGGAGGCTCTCTGCCGGCGAAGGTGCCGCTTCTCCGGCAAGGAAGTCTCAGCCGCTTCTCCTGCACACGGAGAGCGTGCTAGCTGCTGAAACGTGAAGAAAGAAGCTGCAGAACACTGGCACTGAGCGTGCAGCTTTCCAGCGGAGAGAAAAAGCTACTTGAACACTCTGCAAGCCTTTCCACTCCCAAAAACATGCACATGGAAGGAGCTGCTGCAAAAGCGATGCTGTGCTCGCTGCTGCTGCTCCTGAAGCTTTGGCTGCTAAATCTGAGGCTTTCCTTCCAATTTCAAGCTGCAAAGCACTTGCTGAATTGCAGGGAAAGTCCGGGAGGCATTTGCTCTGCTGGCACACTTTCTCCTTCCTAGACAGAGTGGAAAAGCTTTTCCCTGCCGTGTAGGCGACAAGAGACGCATTAGACGGGCATCCGGAGCTGTCCGAAGGTAAGCGCCTGTTCCCGGCCTCTTTCGGCACAAGCCCCCGCTCCGGAGCGCACCGCGGCCGGCCAGAGGCTCTCTGCCGGCGAAGGTGCCGCTTCTCCGGCAAGGAAGCCTCAGCCGCTTCTCCTGCACACGGAGAGCGTGCTAGCTGCTGAAACGTGAAGAAAGAAGCTGCAGAACACTGGCACTGAGCCTGCAGCTTTCCAGCGGAGAGAAAAAGCTACTTGAACACTCTGCAAGCCTTTCCACTCCCAAAAACATGCACATGGAAGGAGCTGCTGCAAAAGCGATGCTGTGCTCGCTGCTGCTCCTCCTGAAGCTCTGGCTGCTAAATCTGAGGCTTTCCTTCCAATTTCAAGCTGCAAAGCACTTGCTGAATTGCAGGGAAAGTCCGGGAGGCATTTGCTCTGCTGGCACACTTTCTCCTTCCTAGACAGAGTGGAAAAGCTTTTCCCTGCCGTGTAGGCGACAAGAGACGCATTAGACGGGCATCCGGAGCTGTCCGAAGGTAAGCGCCTGTTCCCGGCCTCTTTCGGCACAAGCCCCCGCTCCGGAGCGCACCGCGGCCGGCAGGACGCTCTCTGCCGGCGAAGGTGCCGCTTCTCCGGCAAGGAAGCCTCAGCCGCTTCTCCTGCACACGGAGAGCGTGCTAGCTGCTGAAACGTGAAGAAAGAAGCTGCAGAACACTGGCACTGAGCGTGCAGCTTTCCAGCGGAGAGAAAAAGCTACTTGAACACTCTGCAAGCCTTTCCACTCCCAAAAACATGCACATGGAAGGAGCTGCTGCAAAAGCGATGCTGTGCTCGCTGCTGCTCCTCCTGAAGCTCTGGCTGCTAAATCTGAGGCTTTCCTTCCAATTTCAAGCTGCAAAGCACTTGCTGAATTGCAGGGAAAGTCCGGGAGGCATTTGCTCTGCTGGCACACTTTCTCCTTCCTAGACAGAGTGGAAAAGTTTTTCCCTGCCGTGTAGGCGACAAGAGACGCATTAGACGGGCATCCGGAGCTGTCCGAAGGTAAGCGCCTGTTCCCGGCCTCTTTCGGCACAAGCCCCCGCTCCGGAGCGCACCGCGGCCGGCCGGAGGCTCTCTGCCGGCGAAGGTGCCGCTTCTCCGGCAAGGAAGCCTCAGCCGCTTCTCCTGCACACGGAGAGCGTGCTAGCTGCTGAAACGTGAAGAAAGAAGCTGCAGAACACTGGCACTGAGCGTGCAGCTTTCCAGCGGGGAGAAAAAGCTACTTGAACACTCTGCAAGCCTTTCCACTCCCAAAAACATGCACATGGAAGGAGCTGCTGCAAAAGCGATGCTGTGCTCGCTGCTGCTGCTCCTGAAGCTCTGGCTGCTAAATCTGAGGCTTTCCTTCCAATTTCAAGCTGCAAAGCACTTGCTGAATTGCAGGGAAAGTCCGGGAGGCATTTGCTGTGCTGGCACACTTTCTCCTTCCTAGACAGAGTGGAAAAGCTTTTCCCTGCCGTGTAGGCGACAAGAGACGCATTAGACGGGCATCCGGAGCTGTCCGAAGGTAAGCGCCTGTTCCCGGCCTCTTTCGGCACAAGCCCCCGCTCCGGAGCGCACCGCGGCCGGCCGGAGGCTCTCTGCCGGCGAAGGTGCCGCTTCTCCGGCAAGGAAGCCTCAGCCGCTTCTCCTGCACACGGAGAGCGTGCTAGCTGCTGAAACGTGAAGAAAGAAGCTGCAGAACACTGGCACTGAGCCTGCAGCTTTCCAGCGGAGAGAAAAAGCTACTTGAACACTCTGCAAGCCTTTCCACTCCCAAAAACATGCACATGGAAGGAGCTGCTGCAAAAGCGATGCTGTGCTCGCTGCTGCTGCTCCTGAAGCTCTGGCTGCTAAATCTGAGGCTTTCCTTCCAATTTCAAGCTGCAAAGCACTTGCTGAATTGCAGGGAAAGTCCGGGAGGCATTTGCTGTGCTGGCACACTTTCTCCTTCCTAGACAGAGTGGAAAAGCTTTTCCCTGCCGTGTAGGCGACAAGAGACGCATTAGACGGGCATCCGGAGCTGTCCGAAGGTAAGCGCCTGTTCCCGGCCTCTTTCGGCACAAGCCCCCGCTCCGGAGCGCACCGCGGCCGGCCGGAGGCTCTCTGCCGGCGAAGGTGCCGCTTCTCCGGCAAGGAAGCCTCAGCCGCTTCTCCTGCACACGGAGAGCGTGCTAGCTGCTGAAACGTGAAGAAAGAAGCTGCAGAACACTGGCACTGAGCGTGCAGCTTTCCAGCGGAGAGAAAAAGCTACTTGAACACTCTGCAAGCCTTTCCACTCCCAAAAACATGCACATGGAAGGAGCTGCTGCAAAAGCGATGCTGTGCTCGCTGCTGCTCCTCCTGAAGCTCTGGCTGCTAAATCTGAGGCTTTCCTTCCAATTTCAAGCTGCAAAGCACTTGCTGAATTGCAGGGAAAGTCCGGGAGGCATTTGCTGTGCTGGCACACTTTCTCCTTCCTAGACAGAGTGGAAAAGCTTTTCCCTGCCGTGTAGGCGACAAGAGACGCATTAGACGGGCATCCGGAGCTGTCCGAAGGTAAGCGCCTGTTCCCAGCCTCTTTCGGCACAAGCCCCCGCTCCGGAGCGCACCGCGGCCGGCCGGAGGCTCTCTGCCGGCGAAGGTGCCTCGTCTCCGGCAAGGAAGCCTCAGCCGCTTCTCCTGCACACGGAGAGCGTGCTAGCTGCTGAAACGTGAAGAAAGAAGCTGCAGAACACTGGCACTGAGCGTGCAGCTTTCCAGCGGAGAGAAAAAGCTACTTGAACACTCTGCAAGCCTTTCCACTCCCAAAAACATGCACATGGAAGGAGCTGCTGCAAACGCGGTGCTGTGCTCGCTGCTGCTCCTCCTGAAGCTCTGGCTGCTAAATCTGAGGCTTTCCTTCCAATTTCAAGCTGCAAAGCACTTGCTGAATTGCAGGGAAAGTCCGGGAGGCATTTGCTGTGCTGGCACACTTTCTCCTTCCTAGACAGAGTGGAAAAGCTTTTCCCTGCCGTGTAGGCGACAAGAGACGCATTAGACGGGCATCCGGAGCTGTCCGAAGGTAAGCGCCTGTTCCCGGCCTCTTTCGGCACAAGCCCCCGCTCCGGAGCGCACCGCGGCCGGCCGGAGGCTCTCTGCCGGCGAAGGTGCCTCGTCTCCGGCAAGGAAGCCTCAGCCGCTTCTCCTGCACACGGAGAGCGTGCTAGCTGCTGAAACGTGAAGAAAGAAGCTGCAGAACACTGGCACTGAGCCTGCAGCTTTCCAGCGGAGAGAAAAAGCTACTTGAACACTCTGCAAGCCTTTCCACTCCCAAAAACATGCACATGGAAGGAGCTGCTGCAAAAGCGATGCTGTGCTCGCTGCTGCTCCTCCTGAAGCTCTGGCTGCTAAATCTGAGGCTTTCCTTCCAATTTCAAGCTGCAAAGCACTTGCTGAATTGCAGGGAAAGTCCGGGAGGCATTTGCTCTGCTGGCACACTTTCTCCTTCCTAGACAGAGTGGAAAAGCTTTTCCCTGCCGTGTAGGCGACAAGAGACGCATTAGACGGGCATCCGGAGCTGTCCGAAGGTAAGCGCCTGTTCCCGGCCTCTTTCGGCACAAGCCCCCGCTCCGGAGCGCACCGCGGCCGGCCGGAGGCTCTCTGCCGGCGAAGGTGCCTCGTCTCCGGCAAGGAAGCCTCAGCCGCTTCTCCTGCACACGGAGAGCGTGCTAGCTGCTGAAACGTGAAGAAAGAAGCTGCAGAACACTGGCACTGAGCCTGCAGCTTTCCAGCGGAGAGAAAAAGCTACTTGAACACTCTGCAAGCCTTTCCACTCCCAAAAACATGCACATGGAAGGAGCTGCTGCAAAAGCGATGCTGTGCTCGCTGCTGCTCCTCCTGAAGCTCTGGCTGCTAAATCTGAGGCTTTCCTTCCAATTTCAAGCTGCAAAGCACTTGCTGAATTGCAGGGAAAGTCCGGGAGGCATTTGCTGTGCTGGCACACTTTCTCCTTCCTAGACAGAGTGGAAAAGCTTTTCCCTGCCGTGTAGGCGACAAGAGACGCATTAGACGGGCATCCGGAGCTGTCCGAAGGTAAGCGCCTGTTCCCGGCCTCTTTCGGCACAAGCCCCCGCTCCGGAGCGCACCGCGGCCGGCCGGAGGCTCTCTGCCGGCGAAGGTGCCTCGTCTCCGGCAAGGAAGCCTCAGCCGCTTCTCCTGCACACGGAGAGCGTGCTAGCTGCTGAAACGTGAAGAAAGAAGCTGCAGAACACTGGCACTGAGCGTGCAGCTTTCCAGCGGAGAGAAAAAGCTACTTGAACACTCTGCAAGCCTTTCCACTCCCAAAAACATGCACATGGAAGGAGCTGCTGCAAAAGCGATGCTGTGCTCGCTGCTGCTCCTCCTGAAGCTCTGGCTGCTAAATCTGAGGCTTTCCTTCCAATTTCAAGCTGCAAAGCACTTGCTGAATTGCAGGGAAAGTCCGGGAGGCATTTGCTGTGCTGGCACACTTTCTCCTTCCTAGACAGAGTGGAAAAGCTTTTCCCTGCCGTGTAGGCGACAAGAGACGCATTAGACGGGCATCCGGAGCTGTCCGAAGGTAAGCGCCTGTTCCCGGCCTCTTTCGGCACAAGCCCCCGCTCCGGAGCGCACCGCGGCCGGCCGGAGGCTCTCTGCCGGCGAAGGTGCCTCGTCTCCGGCAAGGAAGCCTCAGCCGCTTCTCCTGCACACGGAGAGCGTGCTAGCTGCTGAAACGTGAAGAAAGAAGCTGCAGAACACTGGCACTGAGCCTGCAGCTTTCCAGCGGAGAGAAAAAGCTACTTGAACACTCTGCAAGCCTTTCCACTCCCAAAAACATGCACATGGAAGGAGCTGCTGCAAAAGCGATGCTGTGCTCGCTGCTGCTCCTCCTGAAGCTCTGGCTGCTAAATCTGAGGCTTTCCTTCCAATTTCAAGCTGCAAAGCACTTGCTGAATTGCAGGGAAAGTCCGGGAGGCATTTGCTGTGCTGGCACACTTTCTCCTTCCTAGACAGAGTGGAAAAGCTTTTCCCTGCCGTGTAGGCGACAAGAGACGCATTAGACGGGCATCCGGAGCTGTCCGAAGGTAAGCGCCTGTTCCCGGCCTCTTTCGGCACAAGCCCCCGCTCCGGAGCGCACCGCGGCCGGCCGGAGGCTCTCTGCCGGCGAAGGTGCCTCGTCTCCGGCAAGGAAGCCTCAGCCGCTTCTCCTGCACACGGAGAGCGTGCTAGCTGCTGAAACGTGAAGAAAGAAGCTGCAGAACACTGGCACTGAGCGTGCAGCTTTCCAGCGGAGAGAAAAAGCTACTTGAACACTCTGCAAGCCTTTCCACTCCCAAAAACATGCACATGGAAGGAGCTGCTGCAAAAGCGATGCTGTGCTCGCTGCTGCTCCTCCTGAAGCTCTGGCTGCTAAATCTGAGGCTTTCCTTCCAATTTCAAGCTGCAAAGCACTTGCTGAATTGCAGGGAAAGTCCGGGAGGCATTTGCTCTGCTGGCACACTTTCTCCTTCCTAGACAGAGTGGAAAAGCTTTTCCCTGCCGTGTAGGCGACAAGAGACGCATTAGACGGGCATCCGGAGCTGTCCGAAGGTAAGCGCCTGTTCCCGGCCTCTTTCGGCACAAGCCCCCGCTCCGGAGCGCACCGCGGCCGGCCGGAGGCTCTCTGCCGGCGAAGGTGCCGCTTCTCCGGCAAGGAAGCCTCAGCCGCTTCTCCTGCACACGGAGAGCGTGCTAGCTGCTGAAACGTGAAGAAAGAAGCTGCAGAACACTGGCACTGAGCGTGCAGCTTTCCAGCGGAGAGAAAAAGCTACTTGAACACTCTGCAAGCCTTTCCACTCCCAAAAACATGCACATGGAAGGAGCTGCTGCAAAAGCGATGCTGTGCTCGCTGCTGCTCCTCCTGAAGCTCTGGCTGCTAAATCTGAGGCTTTCCTTCCAATTTCAAGCTGCAAAGCACTTGCTGAATTGGAGGGAAAGTCCGGGAGGCATTTGCTGTGCTGGCACACTTTCTCCTTCCTAGACAGAGTGGAAAAGCTTTGCCCTGCCGTGTAGGCGACAAGAGACGCATTAGACGGGCATCCGGAGCTGTCCGAAGGTAAGCGCCTGTTCCCGGCCTCTTTCGGCACAAGCCCCCGCTCCGGAGCGCACCGCGGCCGGCCGGAGGCTCTCTGCCGGCGAAGGTGCCGCTTCTCCGGCAAGGAAGCCTCAGCCGCTTCTCCTGCACACGGAGAGCGTGCTAGCTGCTGAAACGTGAAGAAAGAAGCTGCAGAACACTGGCACTGAGCCTGCAGCTTTCCAGCGGAGAGAAAAAGCTACTTGAACACTCTGCAAGCCTTTCCACTCCCAAAAACATGCACATGGAAGGAGCTGCTGCAAAAGCGATGCTGTGCTCGCTGCTGCTCCTCCTGAAGCTCTGGCTGCTAAATCTGAGGCTTTCCTTCCAATTTCAAGCTGCAAAGCACTTGCTGAATTGCAGGGAAAGTCCGGGAGGCATTTGCTGTGCTGGCACACTTTCTCCTTCCTAGACAGAGTGGAAAAGCTTTTCCCTGCCGTGTAGGCGACAAGAGACGCATTAGACGGGCATCCGGAGCTGTCCGAAGGTAAGCGCCTGTTCCCGGCCTCTTTCGGCACAAGCCCCCGCTCCGGAGCGCACCGCGGCCGGCCGGAGGCTCTCTGCCGGCGAAGGTGCCTCGTCTCCGGCAAGGAAGCCTCAGCCGCTTCTCCTGCACACGGAGAGCGTGCTAGCTGCTGAAACGTGAAGAAAGAAGCTGCAGAACACTGGCACTGAGCGTGCAGCTTTCCAGCGGAGAGAAAAAGCTACTTGAACACTCTGCAAGCCTTTCCACTCCCAAAAACATGCACATGGAAGGAGCTGCTGCAAAAGCGATGCTGTGCTCGCTGCTGCTCCTCCTGAAGCTCTGGCTGCTAAATCTGAGGCTTTCCTTCCAATTTCAAGCTGCAAAGCACTTGCTGAATTGCAGGGAAAGTCCGGGAGGCATTTGCTCTGCTGGCACACTTTCTCCTTCCTAGACAGAGTGGAAAAGCTTTTCCCTGCCGTGTAGGCGACAAGAGACGCATTAGACGGGCATCCGGAGCTGTCCGAAGGTAAGCGCCTGTTCCCGGCCTCTTTCGGCACAAGCCCCCGCTCCGGAGCGCACCGCGGCCGGCCGGAGGCTCTCTGCCGGCGAAGGTGCCTCGTCTCCGGCAAGGAAGCCTCAGCCGCTTCTCCTGCACACGGAGAGCGTGCTAGCTGCTGAAACGTGAAGAAAGAAGCTGCAGAACACTGGCACTGAGCCTGCAGCTTTCCAGCGGAGAGAAAAAGCTACTTGAACACTCTGCAAGCCTTTCCACTCCCAAAAACATGCACATGGAAGGAGCTGCTGCAAAAGCGATGCTGTGCTCGCTGCTGCTCCTCCTGAAGCTCTGGCTGCTAAATCTGAGGCTTTCCTTCCAATTTCAAGCTGCAAAGCACTTGCTGAATTGCAGGGAAAGTCCGGGAGGCATTTGCTCTGCTGGCACACTTTCTCCTTCCTAGACAGAGTGGAAAAGCTTTTCCCTGCCGTGTAGGCGACAAGAGACGCATTAGACGGGCATCCGGAGCTGTCCGAAGGTAAGCGCCTGTTCCCGGCCTCTTTCGGCACAAGCCCCCGCTCCGGAGCGCACCGCGGCCGGCCGGAGGCTCTCTGCCGGCGAAGGTGCCGCTTCTCCGGCAAGGAAGCCTCAGCCGCTTCTCCTGCACACGGAGAGCGTGCTAGCTGCTGAAACGTGAAGAAAGAAGCTGCAGAACACTGGCACTGAGCCTGCAGCTTTCCAGCGGAGAGAAAAAGCTACTTGAACACTCTGCAAGCCTTTCCACTCCCAAAAACATGCACATGGAAGGAGCTGCTGCAAAAGCGATGCTGTGCTCGCTGCTGCTCCTCCTGAAGCTCTGGCTGCTAAATCTGAGGCTTTCCTTCCAATTTCAAGCTGCAAAGCACTTGCTGAATTGGAGGGAAAGTCCGGGAGGCATTTGCTGTGCTGGCACACTTTCTCCTTTCTAGACAGAGTGGAAAAGCTTTGCCCTGCCGTGTAGGCGACAAGAGACGCATTAGACGGGCATCCGAAGTTGTCCGAAGGTAAGCGCCTGTTCCCGGCCTCTTTCGGCACAAGCCCCCGCTCCGGAGCGCACCGCGGCCGGCCGGAGGCTCTCTGCCGGCGAAGGTGCCGCTTCTCCGGCAAGGAAGCCTCAGCCGCTTCTCCTGCACACGGAGAGCGTGCTAGCTGCTGAAACGTGAAGAAAGAAGCTGCAGAACACTGGCACTGAGCCTGCAGCTTTCCAGCGGAGAGAAAAAGCTACTTGAACACTCTGCAAGCCTTTCCACTCCCAAAAACATGCACATGGAAGGAGCTGCTGCAAAAGCGATGCTGTGCTCGCTGCTGCTCCTCCTGAAGCTCTGGCTGCTAAATCTGAGGCTTTCCTTCCAATTTCAAGCTGCAAAGCACTTGCTGAATTGCAGGGAAAGTCCGGGAGGCATTTGCTCTGCTGGCACACTTTCTCCTTCCTAGACAGAGTGGAAAAGCTTTTCCCTGCCGTGTAGGCGACAAGAGACGCATTAGACGGGCATCCGGAGCTGTCCGAAGGTAAGCGCCTGTTCCCGGCCTCTTTCGGCACAAGCCCCCGCTCCGGAGCGCACCGCGGCCGGCCGGAGGCTCTCTGCCGGCGAAGGTGCCGCTTCTCCGGCAAGGAAGCCTCAGCCGCTTCTCCTGCACACGGAGAGCGTGCTAGCTGCTGAAACGTGAAGAAAGAAGCTGCAGAACACTGGCACTGAGCGTGCAGCTTTCCAGCGGAGAGAAAAAGCTACTTGAACACTCTGCAAGCCTTTCCACTCCCAAAAACATGCACATGGAAGGAGCTGCTGCAAAAGCGATGCTGTGCTCGCTGCTGCTCCTCCTGAAGCTCTGGCTGCTAAATCTGAGGCTTTCCTTCCAATTTCAAGCTGCAAAGCACTTGCTGAATTGGAGGGAAAGTCCGGGAGGCATTTGCTCTGCTGGCACACTTTCTCCTTTCTAGACAGAGTGGAAAAGCTTTGCCCTGCCGTGTAGGCGACAAGAGACGCATTAGACGGGCATCCGAAGTTGTCCGAAGGTAAGCGCCTGTTCCCGGCCTCTTTCGGCACAAGCCCCCGCTCCGGAGCGCACCGCGGCCGGCCGGAGGCTCTCTGCCGGCGAAGGTGCCGCTTCTCCGGCAAGGAAGCCTCAGCCGCTTCTCCTGCACACGGAGAGCGTGCTAGCTGCTGAAACGTGAAGAAAGAAGCTGCAGAACACTGGCACTGAGCGTGCAGCTTTCCAGCGGAGAGAAAAAGCTACTTGAACACTCTGCAAGCCTTTCCACTCCCAAAAACATGCACATGGAAGGAGCTGCTGCAAAAGCGATGCTGTGCTCGCTGCTGCTCCTCCTGAAGCTCTGGCTGCTAAATCTGAGGCTTTCCTTCCAATTTCAAGCTGCAAAGCACTTGCTGAATTGCAGGGAAAGTCCGGGAGGCATTTGCTGTGCTGGCACACTTTCTCCTTCCTAGACAGAGTGGAAAAGCTTTTCCCTGCCGTGTAGGCGACAAGAGACGCATTAGACGGGCATCCGGAGCTGTCCGAAGGTAAGCGCCTGTTCCCGGCCTCTTTCGGCACAAGCCCCCGCTCCGGAGCGCACCGCGGCCGGCCGGAGGCTCTCTGCCGGCGAAGGTGCCTCGTCTCCGGCAAGGAAGCCTCAGCCGCTTCTCCTGCACACGGAGAGCGTGCTAGCTGCTGAAACGTGAAGAAAGAAGCTGCAGAACACTGGCACTGAGCGTGCAGCTTTCCAGCGGAGAGAAAAAGCTACTTGAACACTCTGCAAGCCTTTCCACTCCCAAAAACATGCACATGGAAGGAGCTGCTGCAAAAGCGATGCTGTGCTCGCTGCTGCTCCTCCTGAAGCTCTGGCTGCTAAATCTGAGGCTTTCCTTCCAATTTCAAGCTGCAAAGCACTTGCTGAATTGCAGGGAAAGTCCGGGAGGCATTTGCTCTGCTGGCACACTTTCTCCTTCCTAGACAGAGTGGAAAAGCTTTTCCCTGCCGTGTAGGCGACAAGAGACGCATTAGACGGGCATCCGGAGCTGTCCGAAGGTAAGCGCCTGTTCCCGGCCTCTTTCGGCACAAGCCCCCGCTCCGGAGCGCACCGCGGCCGGCCGGAGGCTCTCTGCCGGCGAAGGTGCCGCTTCTCCGGCAAGGAAGCCTCAGCCGCTTCTCCTGCACACGGAGAGCGTGCTAGCTGCTGAAACGTGAAGAAAGAAGCTGCAGAACACTGGCACTGAGCGTGCAGCTTTCCAGCGGAGAGAAAAAGCTACTTGAACACTCTGCAAGCCTTTCCACTCCCAAAAACATGCACATGGAAGGAGCTGCTGCAAAAGCGATGCTGTGCTCGCTGCTGCTCCTCCTGAAGCTCTGGCTGCTAAATCTGAGGCTTTCCTTCCAATTTCAAGCTGCAAAGCACTTGCTGAATTGGAGGGAAAGTCCGGGAGGCATTTGCTGTGCTGGCACACTTTCTCCTTCCTAGACAGAGTGGAAAAGCTTTGCCCTGCCGTGTAGGCGACAAGAGACGCATTAGACGGGCATCCGAAGTTGTCCGAAGGTAAGCGCCTGTTCCCGGCCTCTTTCGGCACAAGCCCCCGCTCCGGAGCGCACCGCGGCCGGCCGGAGGCTCTCTGCCGGCGAAGGTGCCGCTTCTCCGGCAAGGAAGCCTCAGCCGCTTCTCCTGCACACGGAGAGCGTGCTAGCTGCTGAAACGTGAAGAAAGAAGCTGCAGAACACTGGCACTGAGCGTGCAGCTTTCCAGCGGAGAGAAAAAGCTACTTGAACACTCTGCAAGCCTTTCCACTCCCAAAAACATGCACATGGAAGGAGCTGCTGCAAAAGCGATGCTGTGCTCGCTGCTGCTCCTCCTGAAGCTCTGGCTGCTAAATCTGAGGCTTTCCTTCCAATTTCAAGCTGCAAAGCACTTGCTGAATTGCAGGGAAAGTCCGGGAGGCATTTGCTGTGCTGGCACACTTTCTCCTTCCTAGACAGAGTGGAAAAGCTTTTCCCTGCCGTGTAGGCGACAAGAGACGCATTAGACGGGCATCCGGAGCTGTCCGAAGGTAAGCGCCTGTTCCCGGCCTCTTTCGGCACAAGCCCCCGCTCCGGAGCGCACCGCGGCCGGCCGGAGGCTCTCTGCCGGCGAAGGTGCCTCGTCTCCGGCAAGGAAGCCTCAGCCGCTTCTCCTGCACACGGAGAGCGTGCTAGCTGCTGAAACGTGAAGAAAGAAGCTGCAGAACACTGGCACTGAGCGTGCAGCTTTCCAGCGGAGAGAAAAAGCTACTTGAACACTCTGCAAGCCTTTCCACTCCCAAAAACATGCACATGGAAGGAGCTGCTGCAAAAGCGATGCTGTGCTCGCTGCTGCTCCTCCTGAAGCTCTGGCTGCTAAATCTGAGGCTTTCCTTCCAATTTCAAGCTGCAAAGCACTTGCTGAATTGCAGGGAAAGTCCGGGAGGCATTTGCTCTGCTGGCACACTTTCTCCTTCCTAGACAGAGTGGAAAAGCTTTTCCCTGCCGTGTAGGCGACAAGAGACGCATTAGACGGGCATCCGGAGCTGTCCGAAGGTAAGCGCCTGTTCCCGGCCTCTTTCGGCACAAGCCCCCGCTCCGGAGCGCACCGCGGCCGGCCGGAGGCTCTCTGCCGGCGAAGGTGCCTCGTCTCCGGCAAGGAAGCCTCAGCCGCTTCTCCTGCACACGGAGAGCGTGCTAGCTGCTGAAACGTGAAGAAAGAAGCTGCAGAACACTGGCACTGAGCCTGCAGCTTTCCAGCGGAGAGAAAAAGCTACTTGAACACTCTGCAAGCCTTTCCACTCCCAAAAACATGCACATGGAAGGAGCTGCTGCAAAAGCGATGCTGTGCTCGCTGCTGCTCCTCCTGAAGCTCTGGCTGCTAAATCTGAGGCTTTCCTTCCAATTTCAAGCTGCAAAGCACTTGCTGAATTGCAGGGAAAGTCCGGGAGGCATTTGCTGTGCTGGCACACTTTCTCCTTCCTAGACAGAGTGGAAAAGCTTTTCCCTGCCGTGTAGGCGACAAGAGACGCATTAGACGGGCATCCGGAGCTGTCCGAAGGTAAGCGCCTGTTCCCGGCCTCTTTCGGCACAAGCCCCCGCTCCGGAGCGCACCGCGGCCGGCCGGAGGCTCTCTGCCGGCGAAGGTGCCGCTTCTCCGGCAAGGAAGCCTCAGCCGCTTCTCCTGCACACGGAGAGCGTGCTAGCTGCTGAAACGTGAAGAAAGAAGCTGCAGAACACTGGCACTGAGCCTGCAGCTTTCCAGCGGAGAGAAAAAGCTACTTGAACACTCTGCAAGCCTTTCCACTCCCAAAAACATGCACATGGAAGGAGCTGCTGCAAAAGCGATGCTGTGCTCGCTGCTGCTCCTCCTGAAGCTCTGGCTGCTAAATCTGAGGCTTTCCTTCCAATTTCAAGCTGCAAAGCACTTGCTGAATTGGAGGGAAAGTCCGGGAGGCATTTGCTGTGCTGGCACACTTTCTCCTTTCTAGACAGAGTGGAAAAGCTTTGCCCTGCCGTGTAGGCGACAAGAGACGCATTAGACGGGCATCCGAAGTTGTCCGAAGGTAAGCGCCTGTTCCCGGCCTCTTTCGGCACAAGCCCCCGCTCCGGAGCGCACCGCGGCCGGCCGGAGGCTCTCTGCCGGCGAAGGTGCCGCTTCTCCGGCAAGGAAGCCTCAGCCGCTTCTCCTGCACACGGAGAGCGTGCTAGCTGCTGAAACGTGAAGAAAGAAGCTGCAGAACACTGGCACTGAGCCTGCAGCTTTCCAGCGGAGAGAAAAAGCTACTTGAACACTCTGCAAGCCTTTCCACTCCCAAAAACATGCACATGGAAGGAGCTGCTGCAAAAGCGATGCTGTGCTCGCTGCTGCTCCTCCTGAAGCTCTGGCTGCTAAATCTGAGGCTTTCCTTCCAATTTCAAGCTGCAAAGCACTTGCTGAATTGCAGGGAAAGTCCGGGAGGCATTTGCTCTGCTGGCACACTTTCTCCTTCCTAGACAGAGTGGAAAAGCTTTTCCCTGCCGTGTAGGCGACAAGAGACGCATTAGACGGGCATCCGGAGCTGTCCGAAGGTAAGCGCCTGTTCCCGGCCTCTTTCGGCACAAGCCCCCGCTCCGGAGCGCACCGCGGCCGGCCGGAGGCTCTCTGCCGGCGAAGGTGCCGCTTCTCCGGCAAGGAAGCCTCAGCCGCTTCTCCTGCACACGGAGAGCGTGCTAGCTGCTGAAACGTGAAGAAAGAAGCTGCAGAACACTGGCACTGAGCCTGCAGCTTTCCAGCGGAGAGAAAAAGCTACTTGAACACTCTGCAAGCCTTTCCACTCCCAAAAACATGCACATGGAAGGAGCTGCTGCAAAAGCGATGCTGTGCTCGCTGCTGCTCCTCCTGAAGCTCTGGCTGCTAAATCTGAGGCTTTCCTTCCAATTTCAAGCTGCAAAGCACTTGCTGAATTGGAGGGAAAGTCCGGGAGGCATTTGCTCTGCTGGCACACTTTCTCCTTTCTAGACAGAGTGGAAAAGCTTTGCCCTGCCGTGTAGGCGACAAGAGACGCATTAGACGGGCATCCGAAGTTGTCCGAAGGTAAGCGCCTGTTCCCGGCCTCTTTCGGCACAAGCCCCCGCTCCGGAGCGCACCGCGGCCGGCCGGAGGCTCTCTGCCGGCGAAGGTGCCGCTTCTCCGGCAAGGAAGCCTCAGCCGCTTCTCCTGCACACGGAGAGCGTGCTAGCTGCTGAAACGTGAAGAAAGAAGCTGCAGAACACTGGCACTGAGCGTGCAGCTTTCCAGCGGAGAGAAAAAGCTACTTGAACACTCTGCAAGCCTTTCCACTCCCAAAAACATGCACATGGAAGGAGCTGCTGCAAAAGCGATGCTGTGCTCGCTGCTGCTCCTCCTGAAGCTCTGGCTGCTAAATCTGAGGCTTTCCTTCCAATTTCAAGCTGCAAAGCACTTGCTGAATTGCAGGGAAAGTCCGGGAGGCATTTGCTGTGCTGGCACACTTTCTCCTTCCTAGACAGAGTGGAAAAGCTTTTCCCTGCCGTGTAGGCGACAAGAGACGCATTAGACGGGCATCCGGAGCTGTCCGAAGGTAAGCGCCTGTTCCCGGCCTCTTTCGGCACAAGCCCCCGCTCCGGAGCGCACCGCGGCCGGCCGGAGGCTCTCTGCCGGCGAAGGTGCCTCGTCTCCGGCAAGGAAGCCTCAGCCGCTTCTCCTGCACACGGAGAGCGTGCTAGCTGCTGAAACGTGAAGAAAGAAGCTGCAGAACACTGGCACTGAGCGTGCAGCTTTCCAGCGGAGAGAAAAAGCTACTTGAACACTCTGCAAGCCTTTCCACTCCCAAAAACATGCACATGGAAGGAGCTGCTGCAAAAGCGATGCTGTGCTCGCTGCTGCTCCTCCTGAAGCTCTGGCTGCTAAATCTGAGGCTTTCCTTCCAATTTCAAGCTGCAAAGCACTTGCTGAATTGCAGGGAAAGTCCGGGAGGCATTTGCTCTGCTGGCACACTTTCTCCTTCCTAGACAGAGTGGAAAAGCTTTTCCCTGCCGTGTAGGCGACAAGAGACGCATTAGACGGGCATCCGGAGCTGTCCGAAGGTAAGCGCCTGTTCCCGGCCTCTTTCGGCACAAGCCCCCGCTCCGGAGCGCACCGCGGCCGGCCGGAGGCTCTCTGCCGGCGAAGGTGCCGCTTCTCCGGCAAGGAAGCCTCAGCCGCTTCTCCTGCACACGGAGAGCGTGCTAGCTGCTGAAACGTGAAGAAAGAAGCTGCAGAACACTGGCACTGAGCGTGCAGCTTTCCAGCGGAGAGAAAAAGCTACTTGAACACTCTGCAAGCCTTTCCACTCCCAAAAACATGCACATGGAAGGAGCTGCTGCAAAAGCGATGCTGTGCTCGCTGCTGCTCCTCCTGAAGCTCTGGCTGCTAAATCTGAGGCTTTCCTTCCAATTTCAAGCTGCAAAGCACTTGCTGAATTGGAGGGAAAGTCCGGGAGGCATTTGCTGTGCTGGCACACTTTCTCCTTCCTAGACAGAGTGGAAAAGCTTTGCCCTGCCGTGTAGGCGACAAGAGACGCATTAGACGGGCATCCGAAGTTGTCCGAAGGTAAGCGCCTGTTCCCGGCCTCTTTCGGCACAAGCCCCCGCTCCGGAGCGCACCGCGGCCGGCCGGAGGCTCTCTGCCGGCGAAGGTGCCGCTTCTCCGGCAAGGAAGCCTCAGCCGCTTCTCCTGCACACGGAGAGCGTGCTAGCTGCTGAAACGTGAAGAAAGAAGCTGCAGAACACTGGCACTGAGCGTGCAGCTTTCCAGCGGAGAGAAAAAGCTACTTGAACACTCTGCAAGCCTTTCCACTCCCAAAAACATGCACATGGAAGGAGCTGCTGCAAAAGCGATGCTGTGCTCGCTGCTGCTCCTCCTGAAGCTCTGGCTGCTAAATCTGAGGCTTTCCTTCCAATTTCAAGCTGCAAAGCACTTGCTGAATTGCAGGGAAAGTCCGGGAGGCATTTGCTGTGCTGGCACACTTTCTCCTTCCTAGACAGAGTGGAAAAGCTTTTCCCTGCCGTGTAGGCGACAAGAGACGCATTAGACGGGCATCCGGAGCTGTCCGAAGGTAAGCGCCTGTTCCCGGCCTCTTTCGGCACAAGCCCCCGCTCCGGAGCGCACCGCGGCCGGCCGGAGGCTCTCTGCCGGCGAAGGTGCCTCGTCTCCGGCAAGGAAGCCTCAGCCGCTTCTCCTGCACACGGAGAGCGTGCTAGCTGCTGAAACGTGAAGAAAGAAGCTGCAGAACACTGGCACTGAGCCTGCAGCTTTCCAGCGGAGAGAAAAAGCTACTTGAACACTCTGCAAGCCTTTCCACTCCCAAAAACATGCACATGGAAGGAGCTGCTGCAAAAGCGATGCTGTGCTCGCTGCTGCTCCTCCTGAAGCTCTGGCTGCTAAATCTGAGGCTTTCCTTCCAATTTCAAGCTGCAAAGCACTTGCTGAATTGCAGGGAAAGTCCGGGAGGCATTTGCTCTGCTGGCACACTTTCTCCTTCCTAGACAGAGTGGAAAAGCTTTTCCCTGCCGTGTAGGCGACAAGAGACGCATTAGACGGGCATCCGGAGCTGTCCGAAGGTAAGCGCCTGTTCCCGGCCTCTTTCGGCACAAGCCCCCGCTCCGGAGCGCACCGCGGCCGGCCGGAGGCTCTCTGCCGGCGAAGGTGCCTCGTCTCCGGCAAGGAAGCCTCAGCCGCTTCTCCTGCACACGGAGAGCGTGCTAGCTGCTGAAACGTGAAGAAAGAAGCTGCAGAACACTGGCACTGAGCCTGCAGCTTTCCAGCGGAGAGAAAAAGCTACTTGAACACTCTGCAAGCCTTTCCACTCCCAAAAACATGCACATGGAAGGAGCTGCTGCAAAAGCGATGCTGTGCTCGCTGCTGCTCCTCCTGAAGCTCTGGCTGCTAAATCTGAGGCTTTCCTTCCAATTTCAAGCTGCAAAGCACTTGCTGAATTGCAGGGAAAGTCCGGGAGGCATTTGCTGTGCTGGCACACTTTCTCCTTCCTAGACAGAGTGGAAAAGCTTTTCCCTGCCGTGTAGGCGACAAGAGACGCATTAGACGGGCATCCGGAGCTGTCCGAAGGTAAGCGCCTGTTCCCGGCCTCTTTCGGCACAAGCCCCCGCTCCGGAGCGCACCGCGGCCGGCCGGAGGCTCTCTGCCGGCGAAGGTGCCGCTTCTCCGGCAAGGAAGCCTCAGCCGCTTCTCCTGCACACGGAGAGCGTGCTAGCTGCTGAAACGTGAAGAAAGAAGCTGCAGAACACTGGCACTGAGCCTGCAGCTTTCCAGCGGAGAGAAAAAGCTACTTGAACACTCTGCAAGCCTTTCCACTCCCAAAAATATGCACATGGAAGGAGCTGCTGCAAAAGCGATGCTGTGCTCGCTGCTGCTCCTCCTGAAGCTCTGGCTGCTAAATCTGAGGCTTTCCTTCCAATTTCAAGCTGCAAAGCACTTGCTGAATTGGAGGGAAAGTCCGGGAGGCATTTGCTGTGCTGGCACACTTTCTCCTTTCTAGACAGAGTGGAAAAGCTTTGCCCTGCCGTGTAGGCGACAAGAGACGCATTAGACGGGCATCCGAAGTTGTCCGAAGGTAAGCGCCTGTTCCCGGCCTCTTTCGGCACAAGCCCCCGCTCCGGAGCGCACCGCGGCCGGCCGGAGGCTCTCTGCCGGCGAAGGTGCCGCTTCTCCGGCAAGGAAGCCTCAGCCGCTTCTCCTGCACACGGAGAGCGTGCTAGCTGCTGAAACGTGAAGAAAGAAGCTGCAGAACACTGGCACTGAGCCTGCAGCTTTCCAGCGGAGAGAAAAAGCTACTTGAACACTCTGCAAGCCTTTCCACTCCCAAAAACATGCACATGGAAGGAGCTGCTGCAAAAGCGATGCTGTGCTCGCTGCTGCTCCTCCTGAAGCTCTGGCTGCTAAATCTGAGGCTTTCCTTCCAATTTCAAGCTGCAAAGCACTTGCTGAATTGCAGGGAAAGTCCGGGAGGCATTTGCTCTGCTGGCACACTTTCTCCTTCCTAGACAGAGTGGAAAAGCTTTTCCCTGCCGTGTAGGCGACAAGAGACGCATTAGACGGGCATCCGAAGTTGTCCGAAGGTAAGCGCCTGTTCCCGGCCTCTTTCGGCACAAGCCCCCGCTCCGGAGCGCACCGCGGCCGGCCGGAGGCTCTCTGCCGGCGAAGGTGCCTCGTCTCCGGCAAGGAAGCCTCAGCCGCTTCTCCTGCACACGGAGAGCGTGCTAGCTGCTGAAACGTGAAGAAAGAAGCTGCAGAACACTGGCACTGAGCCTGCAGCTTTCCAGCGGAGAGAAAAAGCTACTTGAACACTCTGCAAGCCTTTCCACTCCCAAAAACATGCACATGGAAGGAGCTGCTGCAAAAGCGATGCTGTGCTCGCTGCTGCTCCTCCTGAAGCTCTGGCTGCTAAATCTGAGGCTTTCCTTCCAATTTCAAGCTGCAAATCACGTGCTGAATTGCAGGGAAAGTCCGGGAGGCATTTGCTCTGCTGGCACACTTTCTCCTTCCTAGACAGAGTGGAAAAGCTTTTCCCTGCCGTGTAGGCGACAAGAGACGCATTAGACGGGCATCCGGAGCTGTCCGAAGGTAAGCGCCTGTTCCCGGCCTCTTTCGGCACAAGCCCCCGCTCCGGAGCGCACCGCGGCCGGCCGGAGGCTCTCTGCCGGCGAAGGTGCCTCGTCTCCGGCAAGGAAGCCTCAGCCGCTTCTCCTGCACACGGAGAGCGTGCTAGCTGCTGAAACGTGAAGAAAGAAGCTGCAGAACACTGGCACTGAGCGTGCAGCTTTCCAGCGGAGAGAAAAAGCTACTTGAACACTCTGCAAGCCTTTCCACTCCCAAAAACATGCACATGGAAGGAGCTGCTGCAAAAGCGATGCTGTGCTCGCTGCTGCTCCTCCTGAAGCTCTGGCTGCTAAATCTGAGGCTTTCCTTCCAATTTCAAGCTGCAAAGCACTTGCTGAATTGCAGGGAAAGTCCGGGAGGCATTTGCTGTGCTGGCACACTTTCTCCTTCCTAGACAGAGTGGAAAAGCTTTTCCCTGCCGTGTAGGCGACAAGAGACGCATTAGACGGGCATCCGGAGCTGTCCGAAGGTAAGCGCCTGTTCCCGGCCTCTTTCGGCACAAGCCCCCGCTCCGGAGCGCACCGCGGCCGGCCGGAGGCTCTCTGCCGGCGAAGGTGCCTCGTCTCCGGCAAGGAAGCCTCAGCCGCTTCTCCTGCACACGGAGAGCGTGCTAGCTGCTGAAACGTGAAGAAAGAAGCTGCAGAACACTGGCACTGAGCGTGCAGCTTTCCAGCGGAGAGAAAAAGCTACTTGAACACTCTGCAAGCCTTTCCACTCCCAAAAACATGCACATGGAAGGAGCTGCTGCAAAACCGATGCTGTGCTCGCTGCTGCTCCTCCTGAAGCTCTGGCTGCTAAATCTGAGGCTTTCCTTCCAATTTCAAGCTGCAAAGCACTTGCTGAATTGCAGGGAAAGTCCGGGAGGCATTTGCTCTGCTGGCACACTTTCTCCTTCCTAGACAGAGTGGAAAAGCTTTTCCCTGCCGTGTAGGCGACAAGAGACGCATTAGACGGGCATCCGAAGTTGTCCGAAGGTAAGCGCCTGTTGCCGGCCTCTTTCGGCACAAGCCCCCGCTCCGGAGCGCACCGCGGCCGGCCGGAGGCTCTCTGCCGGCGAAGGTGCCGCTTCTCCGGCAAGGAAGCCTCAGCCGCTTCTCCTGCACACGGAGAGCGTGCTAGCTGCTGAAACGTGAAGAAAGAAGCTGCAGAACACTGGCACTGAGCGTGCAGCTTTCCAGCGGAGAGAAAAAGCTACTTGAACACTCTGCAAGCCTTTCCACTCCCAAAAACATGCACATGGAAGGAGCTGCTGCAAAAGCGATGCTGTGCTCGCTGCTGCTCCTCCTGAAGCTCTGGCTGCTAAATCTGAGGCTTTCCTTCCAATTTCAAGCTGCAAATCACTTGCTGAATTGCAGGGAAAGTCCGGGAGGCATTTGCTCTGCTGGCACACTTTCTCCTTCCTAGACAGAGTGGAAAAGCTTTTCCCTGCCGTGTAGGCGACAAGAGACGCATTAGACGGGCATCCGGAGCTGTCCGAAGGTAAGCGCCTGTTCCCGGCCTCTTTCGGCACAAGCCCCCGCTCCGGAGCGCACCGCGGCCGGCCGGAGGCTCTCTGCCGGCGAAGGTGCCTCGTCTCCGGCAAGGAAGCCTCAGCCGCTTCTCCTGCACACGGAGAGCGTGCTAGCTGCTGAAACGTGAAGAAAGAAGCTGCAGAACACTGGCACTGAGCCTGCAGCTTTCCAGCGGAGAGAAAAAGCTACTTGAACACTCTGCAAGCCTTTCCACTCCCAAAAACATGCACATGGAAGGAGCTGCTGCAAAAGCGATGCTGTGCTCGCTGCTGCTCCTCCTGAAGCTCTGGCTGCTAAATCTGAGGCTTTCCTTCCAATTTCAAGCTGCAAAGCACTTGCTGAATTGCAGGGAAAGTCCGGGAGGCATTTGCTGTGCTGGCACACTTTCTCTTTCCTAGACAGAGTGGAAAAGCTTTTCCCTGCCGTGTAGGCGACAAGAGACGCATTAGACGGGCATCCGGAGCTGTCCGAAGGTAAGCGCCTGTTCCCGGCCTCTTTCGGCACAAGCCCCCGCTCCGGAGCGCACCGCGGCCGGCCGGAGGCTCTCTGCCGGCGAAGGTGCCTCGTCTCCGGCAAGGAAGCCTCAGCCGCTTCTCCTGCACACGGAGAGCGTGCTAGCTGCTGAAACGTGAAGAAAGAAGCTGCAGAACACTGGCACTGAGCGTGCAGCTTTCCAGCGGAGAGAAAAAGCTACTTGAACACTCTGCAAGCCTTTCCACTCCCAAAAACATGCACATGGAAGGAGCTGCTGCAAAACCGATGCTGTGCTCGCTGCTGCTCCTCCTGAAGCTCTGGCTGCTAAATCTGAGGCTTTCCTTCCAATTTCAAGCTGCAAAGCACTTGCTGAATTGCAGGGAAAGTCCGGGAGGCATTTGCTGTGCTGGCACACTTTCTCCTTCCTAGACAGAGTGGAAAAGCTTTTCCCTGCCGTGTAGGCGACAAGAGACGCATTAGACGGGCATCCGGAGCTGTCCGAAGGTAAGCGCCTGTTCCCGGCCTCTTTCGGCACAAGCCCCCGCTCCGGAGCGCACCGCGGCCGGCCGGAGGCTCTCTGCCGGCGAAGGTGCCTCGTCTCCGGCAAGGAAGCCTCAGCCGCTTCTCCTGCACACGGAGAGCGTGCTAGCTGCTGAAACGTGAAGAAAGAAGCTGCAGAACACTGGCACTGAGCGTGCAGCTTTCCAGCGGAGAGAAAAAGCTACTTGAACACTCTGCAAGCCTTTCCACTCCCAAAAACATGCACATGGAAGGAGCTGCTGCAAAAGCGATGCTGTGCTCGCTGCTGCTCCTCCTGAAGCTCTGGCTGCTAAATCTGAGGCTTTCCTTCCAATTTCAAGCTGCAAAGCACTTGCTGAATTGCAGGGAAAGTCCGGGAGGCATTTGCTCTGCTGGCACACTTTCTCCTTCCTAGACAGAGTGGAAAAGCTTTTCCCTGCCGTGTAGGCGACAAGAGACGCATTAGACGGGCATCCGGAGCTGTCCGAAGGTAAGCGCCTGTTCCCGGCCTCTTTCGGCACAAGCCCCCGCTCCGGAGCGCACCGCGGCCGGCCGGAGGCTCTCTGCCGGCGAAGGTGCCTCGTCTCCGGCAAGGAAGCCTCAGCCGCTTCTCCTGCACACGGAGAGCGTGCTAGCTGCTGAAACGTGAAGAAAGAAGCTGCAGAACACTGGCACTGAGCCTGCAGCTTTCCAGCGGAGAGAAAAAGCTACTTGAACACTCTGCAAGCCTTTCCACTCCCAAAAACATGCACATGGAAGGAGCTGCTGCAAAAGCGATGCTGTGCTCGCTGCTGCTCCTCCTGAAGCTCTGGCTGCTAAATCTGAGGCTTTCCTTCCAATTTCAAGCTGCAAAGCACTTGCTGAATTGCAGGGAAAGTCCGGGAGGCATTTGCTCTGCTGGCACACTTTCTCCTTCCTAGACAGAGTGGAAAAGCTTTTCCCTGCCGTGTAGGCGACAAGAGACGCATTAGACGGGCATCCGGAGCTGTCCGAAGGTAAGCGCCTGTTGCCGGCCTCTTTCGGCACAAGCCCCCGCTCCGGAGCGCACCGCGGCCGGCCGGAGGCTCTCTGCCGGCGAAGGTGCCGCTTCTCCGGCAAGGAAGCCTCAGCCGCTTCTCCTGCACACGGAGAGCGTGCTAGCTGCTGAAACGTGAAGAAAGAAGCTGCAGAACACTGGCACTGAGCGTGCAGCTTTCCAGCGGAGAGAAAAAGCTACTTGAACACTCTGCAAGCCTTTCCACTCCCAAAAACATGCACATGGAAGGAGCTGCTGCAAAAGCGATGCTGTGCTCGCTGCTGCTCCTCCTGAAGCTCTGGCTGCTAAATCTGAGGCTTTCCTTCCAATTTCAAGCTGCAAAGCACTTGCTGAATTGCAGGGAAAGTCCGGGAGGCATTTGCTCTGCTGGCACACTTTCTCCTTCCTAGACAGAGTGGAAAAGCTTTTCCCTGCCGTGTAGGCGACAAGAGACGCATTAGACGGGCATCCGGAGCTGTCCGAAGGTAAGCGCCTGTTCCCGGCCTCTTTCGGCACAAGCCCCCGCTCCGGAGCGCACCGCGGCCGGCCGGAGGCTCTCTGCCGGCGAAGGTGCCTCGTCTCCGGCAAGGAAGCCTCAGCCGCTTCTCCTGCACACGGAGAGCGTGCTAGCTGCTGAAACGTGAAGAAAGAAGCTGCAGAACACTGGCACTGAGCGTGCAGCTTTCCAGCGGAGAGAAAAAGCTACTTGAACACTCTGCAAGCCTTTCCACTCCCAAAAACATGCACATGGAAGGAGCTGCTGCAAAAGCGATGCTGTGCTCGCTGCTGCTCCTCCTGAAGCTCTGGCTGCTAAATCTGAGGCTTTCCTTCCAATTTCAAGCTGCAAAGCACTTGCTGAATTGCAGGGAAAGTCCGGGAGGCATTTGCTCTGCTGGCACACTTTCTCCTTTCTAGACAGAGTGGAAAAACTTTTCCCTGCCGTGTAGGCGACAAGAGACGCATTAGACGGGCATCCGGAGCTGTCCGAAGGTAAGCGCCTGTTCCCGGCCTCTTTCGGCACAAGCCCCCGCTCCGGAGCGCACCGCGGCCGGCCGGAGGCTCTCTGCCGGCGAAGGTGCCGCTTCTCCGGCAAGGAAGCCTCAGCCGCTTCTCCTGCACACGGAGAGCGTGCTAGCTGCTGAAACGTGAAGAAAGAAGCTGCAGAACACTGGCACTGAGCCTGCAGCTTTCCAGCGGAGAGAAAAAGCTACTTGAACACTCTGCAAGCCTTTCCACTCCCAAAAACATGCACATGGAAGGAGCTGCTGCAAAAGCGATGCTGTGCTCGCTGCTGCTCCTCCTGAAGCTCTGGCTGCTAAATCTGAGGCTTTCCTTCCAATTTCAAGCTGCAAAGCACTTGCTGAATTGGAGGGAAAGTCCGGGAGGCATTTGCTGTGCTGGCACACTTTCTCCTTTCTAGACAGAGTGGAAAAGCTTTGCCCTGCCGTGTAGGCGACAAGAGACGCATTAGACGGGCATCCGAAGTTGTCCGAAGGTAAGCGCCTGTTCCCGGCCTCTTTCGGCACAAGCCCCCGCTCCGGAGCGCACCGCGGCCGGCCGGAGGCTCTCTGCCGGCGAAGGTGCCGCTTCTCCGGCAAGGAAGCCTCAGCCGCTTCTCCTGCACACGGAGAGCGTGCTAGCTGCTGAAACGTGAAGAAAGAAGCTGCAGAACACTGGCACTGAGCGTGCAGCTTTCCAGCGGAGAGAAAAAGCTACTTGAACACTCTGCAAGCCTTTCCACTCCCAAAAACATGCACATGGAAGGAGCTGCTGCAAAAGCGATGCTGTGCTCGCTGCTGCTCCTCCTGAAGCTCTGGCTGCTAAATCTGAGGCTTTCCTTCCAATTTCAAGCTGCAAAGCACTTGCTGAATTGCAGGGAAAGTCCGGGAGGCATTTGCTCTGCTGGCACACTTTCTCCTTCCTAGACAGAGTGGAAAAGCTTTTCCCTGCCGTGTAGGCGACAAGAGACGCATTAGACGGGCATCCGGAGCTGTCCGAAGGTAAGCGCCTGTTCCCGGCCTCTTTCGGCACAAGCCCCCGCTCCGGAGCGCACCGCGGCCGGCCGGAGGCTCTCTGCCGGCGAAGGTGCCGCTTCTCCGGCAAGGAAGCCTCAGCCGCTTCTCCTGCACACGGAGAGCGTGCTAGCTGCTGAAACGTGAAGAAAGAAGCTGCAGAACACTGGCACTGAGCCTGCAGCTTTCCAGCGGAGAGAAAAAGCTACTTGAACACTCTGCAAGCCTTTCCACTCCCAAAAACATGTACATGGAAGGAGCTGCTGCAAAAGCGATGCTGTGCTCGCTGCTGCTGCTCCTGAAGCTCTGGCTGCTAAATCTGAGGCTTTCCTTCCAATTTCAAGCTGCAAAGCACTTGCTGAATTGCAGGGAAAGTCCGGGAGGCATTTGCTGTGCTGGCACACTTTCTCCTTCCTAGACAGAGTGGAAAAGCTTTTCCCTGCCGTGTAGGCGACAAGAGACGCATTAGACGGGCATCCGGAGCTGTTCGAAGGTAAGCGCCTGTTCCCGGCCTCTTTCGGCACAAGCCCCCGCTCCGGAGCGCACCGCGGCCGGCCGGAGGCTCTCTGCCGGCGAAGGTGCCGCTTCTCCGGCAAGGAAGCCTCAGCCGCTTCTCCTGCACACGGAGAGCGTGCTAGCTGCTGAAACGTGAAGAAAGAAGCTGCAGAACACTGGCACTGAGCGTGCAGCTTTCCAGCGGAGAGAAAAAGCTACTTGAACACTCTGCAAGCCTTTCCACTCCCAAAAACATGCACATGGAAGGAGCTGCTGCAAAAGCGATGCTGTGCTCGCTGCTGCTCCTCCTGAAGCTCTGGCTGCTAAATCTGAGGCTTTCCTTCCACTTTCAAGCTGCAAAGCACTTGCTGAATTGCAGGGAAAGTCCGGGAGGCATTTGCTCTGCTGGCACACTTTCTCCTTTCTAGACAGAGTGGAAAAGCTTTGCCCTGCCGTGTAGGCGACAAGAGACGCATTAGACGGGCATCCGGAGTTGTCCGAAGGTAAGCGCCTGTTCCCGGCCTCTTTCGGCACAAGCCCCCGCTCCGGAGCGCACCGCGGCCGGCCGGAGGCTCTCTGCCGGCGAAGGTGCCGCTTCTCCGGCAAGGAAGCCTCAGCC
The DNA here is from genome assembly GCF_963513975.1 of Fringilla coelebs. NCBI lineage: Eukaryota > Metazoa > Chordata > Aves > Passeriformes > Fringillidae > Fringilla > Fringilla coelebs. The sequence goes on along the minus strand of NW_028167303.1, from coordinate 36,419 downwards.
GCTTCTCCTGCACACGGAGAGCGTGCTAGCTGCTGAAACGTGAAGAAAGAAGCTGCAGAACACTGGCACTGAGCGTGCAGCTTTCCAGCGGAGAGAAAAAGCTACTTGAACACTCTGCAAGCCTTTCCACTCCCAAAAACATGCACATGGAAGGAGCTGCTGCAAAAGCGATGCTGTGCTCGCTGCTGCTCCTCCTGAAGCTCTGGCTGCTAAATCTGAGGCTTTCCTTCCAATTTCAAGCTGCAAAGCACTTGCTGAATTGCAGGGAAAGTCCGGGAGGCATTTGCTCTGCTGGCACACTTTCTCCTTCCTAGACAGAGTGGAAAAGCTTTTCCCTGCCGTGTAGGCGACAAGAGACGCATTAGACGGGCATCCGGAGCTGTCCGAAGGTAAGCGCCTGTTCCCGGCCTCTTTCGGCACAAGCCCCCGCTCCGGAGCGCACCGCGGCCGGCCGGAGGCTCTCTGCCGGCGAAGGTGCCGCTTCTCCGGCAAGGAAGCCTCAGCCGCTTCTCCTGCACACGGAGAGCGTGCTAGCTGCTGAAACGTGAAGAAAGAAGCTGCAGAACACTGGCACTGAGCGTGCAGCTTTCCAGCGGAGAGAAAAAGCTACTTGAACACTCTGCAAGCCTTTCCACTCCCAAAAACATGCACATGGAAGGAGCTGCTGCAAAAGCGATGCTGTGCTCGCTGCTGCTCCTCCTGAAGCTCTGGCTGCTAAATCTGAGGCTTTCCTTCCAATTTCAAGCTGCAAAGCACTTGCTGAATTGCAGGGAAAGTCCGGGAGGCATTTGCTCTGCTGGCACACTTTCTCCTTCCTAGACAGAGTGGAAAAGCTTTTCCCTGCCGTGTAGGCGACAAGAGACGCATTAGACGGGCATCCGGAGCTGTCCGAAGGTAAGCGCCTGTTCCCGGCCTCTTTCGGCACAAGCCCCCGCTCCGGAGCGCACCGCGGCCGGCCGGAGGCTCTCTGCCGGCGAAGGTGCCGCTTCTCCGGCAAGGAAGCCTCAGCCGCTTCTCCTGCACACGGAGAGCGTGCTAGCTGCTGAAACGTGAAGAAAGAAGCTGCAGAACACTGGCACTGAGCGTGCAGCTTTCCAGCGGAGAGAAAAAGCTACTTGAACACTCTGCAAGCCTTTCCACTCCCAAAAACATGCACATGGAAGGAGCTGCTGCAAAAGCGATGCTGTGCTCGCTGCTGCTCCTCCTGAAGCTCTGGCTGCTAAATCTGAGGCTTTCCTTCCAATTTCAAGCTGCAAAGCACTTGCTGAATTGCAGGGAAAGTCCGGGAGGCATTTGCTCTGCTGGCACACTTTCTCCTTCCTAGACAGAGTGGAAAAGCTTTTCCCTGCCGTGTAGGCGACAAGAGACGCATTAGACGGGCATCCGGAGCTGTCCGAAGGTAAGCGCCTGTTCCCGGCCTCTTTCGGCACAAGCCCCCGCTCCGGAGCGCACCGCGGCCGGCCGGAGGCTCTCTGCCGGCGAAGGTGCCTCGTCTCCGGCAAGGAAGCCTCAGCCGCTTCTCCTGCACACGGAGAGCGTGCTAGCTGCTGAAACGTGAAGAAAGAAGCTGCAGAACACTGGCACTGAGCGTGCAGCTTTCCAGCGGAGAGAAAAAGCTACTTGAACACTCTGCAAGCCTTTCCACTCCCAAAAACATGCACATGGAAGGAGCTGCTGCAAAAGCGATGCTGTGCTCGCTGCTGCTCCTCCTGAAGCTCTGGCTGCTAAATCTGAGGCTTTCCTTCCAATTTCAAGCTGCAAAGCACTTGCTGAATTGCAGGGAAAGTCCGGGAGGCATTTGCTCTGCTGGCACACTTTCTCCTTCCTAGACAGAGTGGAAAAGCTTTTCCCTGCCGTGTAGGCGACAAGAGACGCATTAGACGGGCATCCGGAGCTGTCCGAAGGTAAGCGCCTGTTCCCGGCCTCTTTCGGCACAAGCCCCCGCTCCGGAGCGCACCGCGGCCGGCCGGAGGCTCTCTGCCGGCGAAGGCGCCTCGTCTCCGGCAAGGAAGCCTCAGCCGCTTCTCCTGCACACGGAGAGCGTGCTAGCTGCTGAAACGTGAAGAAAGAAGCTGCAGAACACTGGCACTGAGCGTGCAGCTTTCCAGCGGAGAGAAAAAGCTACTTGAACACTCTGCAAGCCTTTCCACTCCCAAAAACATGCACATGGAAGGAGCTGCTGCAAAAGCGATGCTGTGCTCGCTGCTGCTCCTCCTGAAGCTCTGGCTGCTAAATCTGAGGCTTTCCTTCCAATTTCAAGCTGCAAAGCACTTGCTGAATTGCAGGGAAAGTCCGGGAGGCATTTGCTCTGCTGGCACACTTTCTCCTTCCTAGACAGAGTGGAAAAGCTTTTCCCTGCCGTGTAGGCGACAAGAGACGCATTAGACGGGCATCCGGAGCTGTCCGAAGGTAAGCGCCTGTTCCCGGCCTCTTTCGGCACAAGCCCCCGCTCCGGAGCGCACCGCGGCCGGCCGGAGGCTCTCTGCCGGCGAAGGTGCCTCGTCTCCGGCAAGGAAGCCTCAGCCGCTTCTCCTGCACACGGAGAGCGTGCTAGCTGCTGAAACGTGAAGAAAGAAGCTGCAGAACACTGGCACTGAGCCTGCAGCTTTCCAGCGGAGAGAAAAAGCTACTTGAACACTCTGCAAGCCTTTCCACTCCCAAAAACATGTACATGGAAGGAGCTGCTGCAAAAGCGATGCTGTGCTCGCTGCTGCTCCTCCTGAAGCTCTGGCTGCTAAATCTGAGGCTTTCCTTCCAATTTCAAGCTGCAAAGCACTTGCTGAATTGCAGGGAAAGTCCGGGAGGCATTTGCTGTGCTGGCACACTTTCTCCTTCCTAGACAGAGTGGAAAAGCTTTTCCCTGCCGTGTAGGCGACAAGAGACGCATTAGACGGGCATCCGGAGCTGTCCGAAGGTAAGCGCCTGTTCCCGGCCTCTTTCGGCACAAGCCCCCGCTCCGGAGCGCACCGCGGCCGGCCGGAGGCTCTCTGCCGGCGAAGGTGCCTTGTCTCCGGCAAGGAAGCCTCAGCCGCTTCTCCTGCACACGGAGAGCGTGCTAGCTGCTGAAACGTGAAGAAAGAAGCTGCAGAACACTGGCACTGAGCGTGCAGCTTTCCAGCGGAGAGAAAAAGCTACTTGAACACTCTGCAAGCCTTTCCACTCCCAAAAACATGCACATGGAAGGAGCTGCTGCAAAAGCGATGCTGTGCTCGCTGCTGCTCCTCCTGAAGCTCTGGCTGCTAAATCTGAGGCTTTCCTTCCAATTTCAAGCTGCAAAGCACTTGCTGAATTGCAGGGAAAGTCCGGGAGGCATTTGCTCTGCTGGCACACTTTCTCCTTCCTAGACAGAGTGGAAAAGCTTTTCCCTGCCGTGTAGGCGACAAGAGACGCATTAGACGGGCATCCGGAGCTGTCCGAAGGTAAGCGCCTGTTGCCGGCCTCTTTCGGCACAAGCCCCCGCTCCGGAGCGCACCGCGGCCGGCCGGAGGCTCTCTGCCGGCGAAGGTGCCGCTTCTCCGGCAAGGAAGCCTCAGCCGCTTCTCCTGCACACGGAGAGCGTGCTAGCTGCTGAAACGTGAAGAAAGAAGCTGCAGAACACTGGCACTGAGCCTGCAGCTTTCCAGCGGAGAGAAAAAGCTACTTGAACACTCTGCAAGCCTTTCCACTCCCAAAAACATGCACATGGAAGGAGCTGCTGCAAAAGCGATGCTGTGCTCGCTGCTGCTCCTCCTGAAGCTCTGGCTGCTAAATCTGAGGCTTTCCTTCCACTTTCAAGCTGCAAAGCACTTGCTGAATTGCAGGGAAAGTCCGGGAGGCATTTGCTCTGCTGGCACACTTTCTCCTTCCTAGACAGAGTGGAAAAGCTTTTCCCTGCCGTGTAGGCGACAAGAGACGCATTAGACGGGCATCCGGAGCTGTTCGAAGGTAAGCGCCTGTTCCCGGCCTCTTTCGGCACAAGCCCCCGCTCCGGAGCGCACCGCGGCCGGCCGGAGGCTCTCTGCCGGCGAAGGTGCCGCTTCTCCGGCAAGGAAGCCTCAGCCGCTTCTCCTGCACACGGAGAGCGTGCTAGCTGCTGAAACGTGAAGAAAGAAGCTGCAGAACACTGGCACTGAGCGTGCAGCTTTCCAGCGGAGAGAAAAAGCTACTTGAACACTCTGCAAGCCTTTCCACTCCCAAAAACATGCACATGGAAGGAGCTGCTGCAAAAGCGATGCTGTGCTCGCTGCTGCTCCTCCTGAAGCTCTGGCTGCTAAATCTGAGGCTTTCCTTCCACTTTCAAGCTGCAAAGCACTTGCTGAATTGCAGGGAAAGTCCGGGAGGCATTTGCTCTGCTGGCACACTTTCTCCTTTCTAGACAGAGTGGAAAAGCTTTGCCCTGCCGTGTAGGCGACAAGAGACGCATTAGACGGGCATCCGGAGTTGTCCGAAGGTAAGCGCCTGTTCCCGGCCTCTTTCGGCACAAGCCCCCGCTCCGGAGCGCACCGCGGCCGGCCGGAGGCTCTCTGCCGGCGAAGGTGCCGCTTCTCCGGCAAGGAAGCCTCAGCCGCTTCTCCTGCACACGGAGAGCGTGCTAGCTGCTGAAACGTGAAGAAAGAAGCTGCAGAACACTGGCACTGAGCGTGCAGCTTTCCAGCGGAGAGAAAAAGCTACTTGAACACTCTGCAAGCCTTTCCACTCCCAAAAACATGCACATGGAAGGAGCTGCTGCAAAAGCGATGCTGTGCTCGCTGCTGCTCCTCCTGAAGCTCTGGCTGCTAAATCTGAGGCTTTCCTTCCAATTTCAAGCTGCAAAGCACTTGCTGAATTGCAGGGAAAGTCCGGGAGGCATTTGCTCTGCTGGCACACTTTCTCCTTTCTAGACAGAGTGGAAAAGCTTTGCCCTGCCGTGTAGGCGACAAGAGACGCATTAGACGGGCATCCGGAGCTGTCCGAAGGTAAGCGCCTGTTCCCGGCCTCTTTCGGCACAAGCCCCCGCTCCGGAGCGCACCGCGGCCGGCCGGAGGCTCTCTGCCGGCGAAGGTGCCGCTTCTCCGGCAAGGAAGCCTCAGCCGCTTCTCCTGCACACGGAGAGCGTGCTAGCTGCTGAAACGTGAAGAAAGAAGCTGCAGAACACTGGCACTGAGCGTGCAGCTTTCCAGCGGAGAGAAAAAGCTACTTGAACACTCTGCAAGCCTTTCCACTCCCAAAAACATGCACATGGAAGGAGCTGCTGCAAAAGCGATGCTGTGCTCGCTGCTGCTCCTCCTGAAGCTCTGGCTGCTAAATCTGAGGCTTTCCTTCCAATTTCAAGCTGCAAAGCACTTGCTGAATTGCAGGGAAAGTCCGGGAGGCATTTGCTCTGCTGGCACACTTTCTCCTTCCTAGACAGAGTGGAAAAGCTTTTCCCTGCCGTGTAGGCGACAAGAGACGCATTAGACGGGCATCCGGAGCTGTCCGAAGGTAAGCGCCTGTTCCCGGCCTCTTTCGGCACAAGCCCCCGCTCCGGAGCGCACCGCGGCCGGCCGGAGGCTCTCTGCCGGCGAAGGTGCCGCTTCTCCGGCAAGGAAGCCTCAGCCGCTTCTCCTGCACACGGAGAGCGTGCTAGCTGCTGAAACGTGAAGAAAGAAGCTGCAGAACACTGGCACTGAGCGTGCAGCTTTCCAGCGGAGAGAAAAAGCTACTTGAACACTCTGCAAGCCTTTCCACTCCCAAAAACATGCACATGGAAGGAGCTGCTGCAAAAGCGATGCTGTGCTCGCTGCTGCTCCTCCTGAAGCTCTGGCTGCTAAATCTGAGGCTTTCCTTCCAATTTCAAGCTGCAAAGCACTTGCTGAATTGCAGGGAAAGTCCGGGAGGCATTTGCTCTGCTGGCACACTTTCTCCTTCCTAGACAGAGTGGAAAAGCTTTTCCCTGCCGTGTAGGCGACAAGAGACGCATTAGACGGGCATCCGGAGCTGTCCGAAGGTAAGCGCCTGTTCCCGGCCTCTTTCGGCACAAGCCCCCGCTCCGGAGCGCACCGCGGCCGGCCGGAGGCTCTCTGCCGGCGAAGGTGCCTCGTCTCCGGCAAGGAAGCCTCAGCCGCTTCTCCTGCACACGGAGAGCGTGCTAGCTGCTGAAACGTGAAGAAAGAAGCTGCAGAACACTGGCACTGAGCGTGCAGCTTTCCAGCGGAGAGAAAAAGCTACTTGAACACTCTGCAAGCCTTTCCACTCCCAAAAACATGCACATGGAAGGAGCTGCTGCAAAAGCGATGCTGTGCTCGCTGCTGCTCCTCCTGAAGCTCTGGCTGCTAAATCTGAGGCTTTCCTTCCAATTTCAAGCTGCAAAGCACTTGCTGAATTGCAGGGAAAGTCCGGGAGGCATTTGCTCTGCTGGCACACTTTCTCCTTCCTAGACAGAGTGGAAAAGCTTTTCCCTGCCGTGTAGGCGACAAGAGACGCATTAGACGGGCATCCGGAGCTGTCCGAAGGTAAGCGCCTGTTCCCGGCCTCTTTCGGCACAAGCCCCCGCTCCGGAGCGCACCGCGGCCGGCCGGAGGCTCTCTGCCGGCGAAGGCGCCTCGTCTCCGGCAAGGAAGCCTCAGCCGCTTCTCCTGCACACGGAGAGCGTGCTAGCTGCTGAAACGTGAAGAAAGAAGCTGCAGAACACTGGCACTGAGCGTGCAGCTTTCCAGCGGAGAGAAAAAGCTACTTGAACACTCTGCAAGCCTTTCCACTCCCAAAAACATGCACATGGAAGGAGCTGCTGCAAAAGCGATGCTGTGCTCGCTGCTGCTCCTCCTGAAGCTCTGGCTGCTAAATCTGAGGCTTTCCTTCCAATTTCAAGCTGCAAAGCACTTGCTGAATTGCAGGGAAAGTCCGGGAGGCATTTGCTCTGCTGGCACACTTTCTCCTTCCTAGACAGAGTGGAAAAGCTTTTCCCTGCCGTGTAGGCGACAAGAGACGCATTAGACGGGCATCCGGAGCTGTCCGAAGGTAAGCGCCTGTTCCCGGCCTCTTTCGGCACAAGCCCCCGCTCCGGAGCGCACCGCGGCCGGCCGGAGGCTCTCTGCCGGCGAAGGTGCCTCGTCTCCGGCAAGGAAGCCTCAGCCGCTTCTCCTGCACACGGAGAGCGTGCTAGCTGCTGAAACGTGAAGAAAGAAGCTGCAGAACACTGGCACTGAGCCTGCAGCTTTCCAGCGGAGAGAAAAAGCTACTTGAACACTCTGCAAGCCTTTCCACTCCCAAAAACATGTACATGGAAGGAGCTGCTGCAAAAGCGATGCTGTGCTCGCTGCTGCTCCTCCTGAAGCTCTGGCTGCTAAATCTGAGGCTTTCCTTCCAATTTCAAGCTGCAAAGCACTTGCTGAATTGCAGGGAAAGTCCGGGAGGCATTTGCTGTGCTGGCACACTTTCTCCTTCCTAGACAGAGTGGAAAAGCTTTTCCCTGCCGTGTAGGCGACAAGAGACGCATTAGACGGGCATCCGGAGCTGTCCGAAGGTAAGCGCCTGTTCCCGGCCTCTTTCGGCACAAGCCCCCGCTCCGGAGCGCACCGCGGCCGGCCGGAGGCTCTCTGCCGGCGAAGGTGCCTTGTCTCCGGCAAGGAAGCCTCAGCCGCTTCTCCTGCACACGGAGAGCGTGCTAGCTGCTGAAACGTGAAGAAAGAAGCTGCAGAACACTGGCACTGAGCGTGCAGCTTTCCAGCGGAGAGAAAAAGCTACTTGAACACTCTGCAAGCCTTTCCACTCCCAAAAACATGCACATGGAAGGAGCTGCTGCAAAAGCGATGCTGTGCTCGCTGCTGCTCCTCCTGAAGCTCTGGCTGCTAAATCTGAGGCTTTCCTTCCAATTTCAAGCTGCAAAGCACTTGCTGAATTGCAGGGAAAGTCCGGGAGGCATTTGCTGTGCTGGCACACTTTCTCCTTCCTAGACAGAGTGGAAAAGCTTTTCCCTGCCGTGTAGGCGACAAGAGACGCATTAGACGGGCATCCGGAGCTGTCCGAAGGTAAGCGCCTGTTGCCGGCCTCTTTCGGCACAAGCCCCCGCTCCGGAGCGCACCGCGGCCGGCCGGAGGCTCTCTGCCGGCGAAGGTGCCGCTTCTCCGGCAAGGAAGCCTCAGCCGCTTCTCCTGCACACGGAGAGCGTGCTAGCTGCTGAAACGTGAAGAAAGAAGCTGCAGAACACTGGCACTGAGCCTGCAGCTTTCCAGCGGAGAGAAAAAGCTACTTGAACACTCTGCAAGCCTTTCCACTCCCAAAAACATGCACATGGAAGGAGCTGCTGCAAAAGCGATGCTGTGCTCGCTGCTGCTCCTCCTGAAGCTCTGGCTGCTAAATCTGAGGCTTTCCTTCCAATTTCAAGCTGCAAAGCACTTGCTGAATTGCAGGGAACGTCCGGGAGGCATTTGCTGTGCTGGCACACTTTCTCCTTCCTAGACAGAGTGGAAAAGCTTTTCCCTGCCGTGTAGGCGACAAGAGACGCATTAGACGGGCATCCGGAGCTGTTCGAAGGTAAGCGCCTGTTCCCGGCCTCTTTCGGCACAAGCCCCCGCTCCGGAGCGCACCGCGGCCGGCCAGAGGCTCTCTGCCGGCGAAGGTGCCGCTTCTCCGGCAAGGAAGCCTCAGCCGCTTCTCCTGCACACGGAGAGCGTGCTAGCTGCTGAAACGTGAAGAAAGAAGCTGCAGAACACTGGCACTGAGCGTGCAGCTTTCCAGCGGAGAGAAAAAGCTACTTGAACACTCTGCAAGCCTTTCCACTCCCAAAAACATGCACATGGAAGGAGCTGCTGCAAAAGCGATGCTGTGCTCGCTGCTGCTCCTCCTGAAGCTCTGGCTGCTAAATCTGAGGCTTTCCTTCCAATTTCAAGCTGCAAAGCACTTGCTGAATTGCAGGGAAAGTCCGGGAGGCATTTGCTCTGCTGGCACACTTTCTCCTTTCTAGACAGAGTGGAAAAGCTTTGCCCTGCCGTGTAGGCGACAAGAGACGCATTAGACGGGCATCCGGAGTTGTCCGAAGGTAAGCGCCTGTTCCCGGCCTCTTTCGGCACAAGCCCCCGCTCCGGAGCGCACCGCGGCCGGCCGGAGGCTCTCTGCCGGCGAAGGTGCCGCTTCTCCGGCAAGGAAGCCTCAGCCGCTTCTCCTGCACACGGAGAGCGTGCTAGCTGCTGAAACGTGAAGAAAGAAGCTGCAGAACACTGGCACTGAGCGTGCAGCTTTCCAGCGGAGAGAAAAAGCTACTTGAACACTCTGCAAGCCTTTCCACTCCCAAAAACATGCACATGGAAGGAGCTGCTGCAAAAGCGATGCTGTGCTCGCTGCTGCTGCTCCTGAAGCTTTGGCTGCTAAATCTGAGGCTTTCCTTCCAATTTCAAGCTGCAAAGCACTTGCTGAATTGCAGGGAAAGTCCGGGAGGCATTTGCTGTGCTGGCACACTTTCTCCTTCCTAGACAGAGTGGAAAAGCTTTTCCCTGCCGTGTAGGCGACAAGAGACGCATTAGACGGGCATCCGGAGCTGTCCGAAGGTAAGCGCCTGTTGCCGGCCTCTTTCGGCACAAGCCCCCGCTCCGGAGCGCACCGCGGCCGGCCGGAGGCTCTCTGCCGGCGAAGGTGCCGCTTCTCCGGCAAGGAAGCCTCAGCCGCTTCTCCTGCACACGGAGAGCGTGCTAGCTGCTGAAACGTGAAGAAAGAAGCTGCAGAACACTGGCACTGAGCCTGCAGCTTTCCAGCGGAGAGAAAAAGCTACTTGAACACTCTGCAAGCCTTTCCACTCCCAAAGACATGCACATGGAAGGAGCTGCTGCAAAAGCGATGCTGTGCTCGCTGCTGCTGCTCCTGAAGCTCTGGCTGCTAAATCTGAGGCTTTCCTTCCAATTTCAAGCTGCAAAGCACTTGCTGAATTGCAGGGAAAGTCCGGGAGGCATTTGCTGTGCTGGCACACTTTCTCCTTCCTAGACAGAGTGGAAAAGCTTTTCCCTGCCGTGTAGGCGACAAGAGACGCATTAGACGGGCATCCGGAGCTGTCCGAAGGTAAGCGCCTGTTCCCGGCCTCTTTCGGCACAAGCCCCCGCTCCGGAGCGCACCGCGGCCGGCCGGAGGCTCTCTGCCGGCGAAGGTGCCTCGTCTCCGGCAAGGAAGCCTCAGCCGCTTCTCCTGCACACGGAGAGCGTGCTAGCTGCTGAAACGTGAAGAAAGAAGCTGCAGAACACTGGCACTGAGCCTGCAGCTTTCCAGCGGAGAGAAAAAGCTACTTGAACACTCTGCAAGCCTTTCCACTCCCAAAAACATGCACATGGAAGGAGCTGCTGCAAAAGCGATGCTGTGCTCGCTGCTGCTCCTCCTGAAGCTCTGGCTGCTAAATCTGAGGCTTTCCTTCCAATTTCAAGCTGCAAAGCACTTGCTGAATTGCAGGGAAAGTCCGGGAGGCATTTGCTGTGCTAGCACACTTTCTCCTTCCTAGACAGAGTGGAAAAGCTTTTCCCTGCCGTGTAGGCGACAAGAGACGCATTAGACGGGCATCCGGAGCTGTCCGAAGGTAAGCGCCTGTTCCCGGCCTCTTTCGGCACAAGCCCCCGCTCCGGAGCGCACCGCGGCCGGCCGGAGGCTCTCTGCCGGCGAAGGTGCCTCGTCTCCGGCAAGGAAGCCTCAGCCGCTTCTCCTGCACACGGAGAGCGTGCTAGCTGCTGAAACGTGAAGAAAGAAGCTGCAGAAGACTGGCACTGAGCGTGCAGCTTTCCAGCGGAGAGAAAAAGCTACTTGAACACTCTGCAAGCCTTTCCACTCCCAAAAACATGCACATGGAAGGAGCTGCTGCAAAAGCGATGCTGTGCTCGCTGCTGCTCCTCCTGAAGCTCTGGCTGCTAAATCTGAGGCTTTCCTTCCAATTTCAAGCTGCAAAGCACTTGCTGAATTGCAGGGAAAGTCCGGGAGGCATTTGCTGTGCTGGCACACTTTCTCCTTTCTAGACAGAGTGGAAAAGCTTTGCCCTGCCGTGTAGGCGACAAGAGACGTATTAGACGGGCATCCGGAGCTGTCCGAAGGTAAGCGCCTGTTCCCGGCCTCTTTCGGCACAAGCCCCCGCTCCGGAGCGCACCGCGGCCGGCCGGAGGCTCTCTGCCGGCGAAGGTGCCGCTTCTCCGGCAAGGAAGCCTCAGCCGCTTCTCCTGCACACGGAGAGCGTGCTAGCTGCTGAAACGTGAAGAAAGAAGCTGCAGAACACTGGCACTGAGCGTGCAGCTTTCCAGCGGAGAGAAAAAGCTACTTGAACACTCTGCAAGCCTTTCCACTCCCAAAGACATGCACATGGAAGGAGCTGCTGCAAAAGCGATGCTGTGCTCGCTGCTGCTGCTCCTGAAGCTCTGGCTGCTAAATCTGAGGCTTTCCTTCCAATTTCAAGCTGCAAAGCACTTGCTGAATTGCAGGGAAAGTCCGGGAGGCATTTGCTGTGCTGGCACACTTTCTCCTTCCTAGACAGAGTGGAAAAGCTTTTCCCTGCCGTGTAGGCGACAAGAGACGCATTAGACGGGCATCCGGAGCTGTCCGAAGGTAAGCGCCTGTTGCCGGCCTCTTTCGGCACAAGCCCCCGCTCCGGAGCGCACCGCGGCCGGCCGGAGGCTCTCTGCCGGCGAAGGTGCCTCGTCTCCGGCAAGGAAGCCTCAGCCGCTTCTCCTGCACACGGAGAGCGTGCTCGCTGCTGAAACGTGAAGAAAGAAGCTGCAGAACACTGGCACTGAGCGTGCAGCTTTCCAGCGGAGAGAAAAAGCTACTTGAACACTCTGCAAGCCTTTCCACTCCCAAAAACATGCACATGGAAGGAGCTGCTGCAAAAGCGATGCTGTGCTCGCTGCTGCTCCTCCTGAAGCTCTGGCTGCTAAATCTGAGGCTTTCCTTCCAATTTCAAGCTGCAAAGCACTTGCTGAATTGCAGGGAAAGTCCGGGAGGCATTTGCTGTGCTGGCACACTTTCTCCTTCCTAGACAGAGTGGAAAAGCTTTTCCCTGCCGTGTAGGCGACAAGAGACGCATTAGACGGGCATCCGGAGCTGTCCGAAGGTAAGCGCCTGTTCCCGGCCTCTTTCGGCACAAGCCCCCGCTCCGGAGCGCACCGCGGCCGGCCGGAGGCTCTCTGCCGGCGAAGGTGCCTCGTCTCCGGCAAGGAAGCCTCAGCCGCTTCTCCTGCACACGGAGAGCGTGCTAGCTGCTGAAACGTGAAGAAAGAAGCTGCAGAACACTGGCACTGAGCGTGCAGCTTTCCAGCGGAGAGAAAAAGCTACTTGAACACTCTGCAAGCCTTTCCACTCCCAAAAACATGCACATGGAAGGAGCTGCTGCAAAAGCGATGCTGTGCTCGCTGCTGCTGCTCCTGAAGCTCTGGCTGCTAAATCTGAGGCTTTCCTTCCAATTTCAAGCTGCAAAGCACTTGCTGAATTGCAGGGAACGTCCGGGAGGCATTTGCTGTGTTGGCACACTTTCTCCTTCCTAGACAGAGTGGAAAAGCTTTTCCCTGCCGTGTAGGCGACAAGAGACGCATTAGACGGGCATCCGGAGCTGTCCGAAGGTAAGCGCCTGTTCCCGGCCTCTTTCGGCACAAGCCCCCGCTCCGGAGCGCACCGCGGCCGGCCAGAGGCTCTCTGCCGGCGAAGGTGCCGCTTCTCCGGCAAGGAAGCCTCAGCCGCTTCTCCTGCACACGGAGAGCGTGCTAGCTGCTGAAACGTGAAGAAAGAAGCTGCAGAACACTGGCACTGAGCGTGCAGCTTTCCAGCGGAGAGAAAAAGCTACTTGAACACTCTGCAAGCCTTTCCACTCCCAAAAACATGCACATGGAAGGAGCTGCTGCAAAAGCGATGCTGTGCTCGCTGCTGCTCCTCCTGAAGCTCTGGCTGCTAAATCTGAGGCTTTCCTTCCAATTTCAAGCTGCAAAGCACTTGCTGAATTGCAGGGAAAGTCCGGGAGGCATTTGCTGTGCTGGCACATTTTCTCCTTTCTAGACAGAGTGGAAAAGCTTTGCCCTGCCGTGTAGGCGACAAGAGACGCATTAGACGGGCATCCGAAGTTGTCCGAAGGTAAGCGCCTGTTCCCGGCCTCTTTCGGCACAAGCCCCCGCTCCGGAGCGCACCGCGGCCGGCCGGAGGCTCTCTGCCGGCGAAGGTGCCGCTTCTCCGGCAAGGAAGCCTCAGCCGCTTCTCCTGCACACGGAGAGCGTGCTAGCTGCTGAAACGTGAAGAAAGAAGCTGCAGAACACTGGCACTGAGCCTGCAGCTTTCCAGCGGAGAGAAAAAGCTACTTGAACACTCTGCAAGCCTTTCCACTCCCAAAAACATGCACATGGAAGGAGCTGCTGCAAAAGCGATGCTGTGCTCGCTGCTGCTCCTCCTGAAGCTCTGGCTGCTAAATCTGAGGCTTTCCTTCCAATTTCAAGCTGCAAAGCACTTGCTGAATTGCAGGGAAAGTCCGGGAGGCATTTGCTGTGCTGGCACACTTTCTCCTTCCTAGACAGAGTGGAAAAGCTTTTCCCTGCCGTGTAGGCGACAAGAGACGCATTAGACGGGCATCCGGAGCTGTCCGAAGGTAAGCGCCTGTTCCCGGCCTCTTTCGGCACAAGCCCCCGCTCCGGAGCGCACCGCGGCCGGCCGGAGGCTCTCTGCCGGCGAAGGTGCCTCGTCTCCGGCAAGGAAGCCTCAGCCGCTTCTCCTGCACACGGAGAGCGTGCTAGCTGCTGAAACGTGAAGAAAGAAGCTGCAGAACACTGGCACTGAGCCTGCAGCTTTCCAGCGGAGAGAAAAAGCTACTTGAACACTCTGCAAGCCTTTCCACTCCCAAAAACATGCACATGGAAGGAGCTGCTGCAAAAGCGATGCTGTGCTCGCTGCTGCTGCTCCTGAAGCTTTGGCTGCTAAATCTGAGGCTTTCCTTCCAATTTCAAGCTGCAAAGCACTTGCTGAATTGCAGGGAAAGTCCGGGAGGCATTTGCTCTGCTGGCACACTTTCTCCTTCCTAGACAGAGTGGAAAAGCTTTTCCCTGCCGTGTAGGCGACAAGAGACGCATTAGACGGGCATCCGGAGCTGTCCGAAGGTAAGCGCCTGTTGCCGGCCTCTTTCGGCACAAGCCCCCGCTCCGGAGCGCACCGCGGCCGGCCGGAGGCTCTCTGCCGGCGAAGGTGCCGCTTCTCCGGCAAGGAAGCCTCAGCCGCTTCTCCTGCACACGGAGAGCGTGCTAGCTGCTGAAACGTGAAGAAAGAAGCTGCAGAACACTGGCACTGAGCGTGCAGCTTTCCAGCGGAGAGAAAAAGCTACTTGAACACTCTGCAAGCCTTTCCACTCCCAAAAACATGCACATGGAAGGAGCTGCTGCAAAAGCGATGCTGTGCTCGCTGCTGCTCCTCCTGAAGCTCTGGCTGCTAAATCTGAGGCTTTCCTTCCAATTTCAAGCTGCAAAGCACTTGCTGAATTGCAGGGAACGTCCGGGAGGCATTTGCTGTGCTGGCACACTTTCTCCTTCCTAGACAGAGTGGAAAAGCTTTTCCCTGCCGTGTAGGCGACAAGAGACGCATTAGACGGGCATCCGGAGCTGTCCGAAGGTAAGCGCCTGTTCCCGGCCTCTTTCGGCACAAGCCCCCGCTCCGGAGCGCACCGCGGCCGGCCAGAGGCTCTCTGCCGGCGAAGGTGCCGCTTCTCCGGCAAGGAAGCCTCAGCCGCTTCTCCTGCACACGGAGAGCGTGCTAGCTGCTGAAACGTGAAGAAAGAAGCTGCAGAACACTGGCACTGAGCGTGCAGCTTTCCAGCGGAGAGAAAAAGCTACTTGAACACTCTGCAAGCCTTTCCACTCCCAAAAACATGCACATGGAAGGAGCTGCTGCAAAAGCGATGCTGTGCTCGCTGCTGCTGCTCCTGAAGCTCTGGCTGCTAAATCTGAGGCTTTCCTTCCAATTTCAAGCTGCAAAGCACTTGCTGAATTGCAGGGAAAGTCCGGGAGGCATTTGCTGTGCTGGCACACTTTCTCCTTTCTAGACAGAGTGGAAAAACTTTTCCCTGCCGTGTAGGCGACAAGAGACGTATTAGACGGGCATCCGCAGCTGTCCGAAGGTAAGCGCCTGTTGCCGGCCTCTTTCGGCACAAGCCCCCGCTCCGGAGCGCACCGCGGCCGGCAGGATGCTCTCTGCCGGCGAAGGTGCCGCTTCTCCGGCAAGGAAGCCTCAGCCGCTTCTCCTGCACACGGAGAGCGTGCTAGCTGCTGAAACGTGAAGAAAGAAGCTGCAGAACACTGGCACTGAGCGTGCAGCTTTCCAGCGGAGAGAAAAAGCTACTTGAACACTCTGCAAGCCTTTCCACTCCCAAAAACATGCACATGGAAGGAGCTGCTGCAAAAGCGATGCTGTGCTCGCTGCTGCTGCTCCTGAAGCTTTGGCTGCTAAATCTGAGGCTTTCCTTCCAATTTCAAGCTGCAAAGCACTTGCTGAATTGCAGGGAAAGTCCGGGAGGCATTTGCTGTGCTGGCACACTTTCTCCTTCCTAGACAGAGTGGAAAAGCTTTTCCCTGCCGTGTAGGCGACAAGAGACGCATTAGACGGGCATCCGGAGCTGTCCGAAGGTAAGCGCCTGTTCCCGGCCTCTTTCGGCACAAGCCCCCGCTCCGGAGCGCACCGCGGCCGGCCGGAGGCTCTCTGCCGGCGAAGGTGCCGCTTCTCCGGCAAGGAAGCCTCAGCCGCTTCTCCTGCACACGGAGAGCGTGCTAGCTGCTGAAACGTGAAGAAAGAAGCTGCAGAACACTGGCACTGAGCCTGCAGCTTTCCAGCGGAGAGAAAAAGCTACTTGAACACTCTGCAAGCCTTTCCACTCCCAAAAACATGCACATGGAAGGAGCTGCTGCAAAAGCGATGCTGTGCTCGCTGCTGCTGCTCCTGAAGCTCTGGCTGCTAAATCTGAGGCTTTCCTTCCAATTTCAAGCTGCAAAGCACTTGCTGAATTGCAGGGAAAGTCCGGGAGGCATTTGCTCTGCTGGCACACTTTCTCCTTCCTAGACAGAGTGGAAAAGCTTTTCCCTGCCGTGTAGGCGACAAGAGACGCATTAGACGGGCATCCGGAGCTGTCCGAAGGTAAGCGCCTGTTGCCGGCCTCTTTCGGCACAAGCCCCCGCTCCGGAGCGCACCGCGGCCGGCCGGAGGCTCTCTGCCGGCGAAGGTGCCGCTTCTCCGGCAAGGAAGCCTCAGCCGCTTCTCCTGCACACGGAGAGCGTGCTAGCTGCTGAAACGTGAAGAAAGAAGCTGCAGAACACTGGCACTGAGCCTGCAGCTTTCCAGCGGAGAGAAAAAGCTACTTGAACACTCTGCAAGCCTTTCCACTCCCAAAAACATGCACATGGAAGGAGCTGCTGCAAAAGCGATGCTGTGCTCGCTGCTGCTGCTCCTGAAGCTCTGGCTGCTAAATCTGAGGCTTTCCTTCCAATTTCAAGCTGCAAAGCACTTGCTGAATTGCAGGGAAAGTCCGGGAGGCATTTGCTGTGCTGGCACACTTTCTCCTTCCTAGACAGAGTGGAAAAGCTTTGCCCTGCCGTGTAGGCGACAAGAGACGCATTAGACGGGCATCCGGAGCTGTCCGAAGGTAAGCGCCTGTTCCCGGCCTCTTTCGGCACAAGCCCCCGCTCCGGAGCGCACCGCGGCCGGCCGGAGGCTCTCTGCCGGCGAAGGTGCCTCGTCTCCGGCAAGGAAGCCTCAGCCGCTTCTCCTGCACACGGAGAGCGTGCTAGCTGCTGAAACGTGAAGAAAGAAGCTGCAGAACACTGGCACTGAGCGTGCAGCTTTCCAGCGGAGAGAAAAAGCTACTTGAACACTCTGCAAGCCTTTCCACTCCCAAAAACATGCACATGGAAGGAGCTGCTGCAAAAGCGATGCTGTGCTCGCTGCTGCTCCTCCTGAAGCTCTGGCTGCTAAATCTGAGGCTTTCCTTCCAATTTCAAGCTGCAAAGCACTTGCTGAATTGCAGGGAAAGTCCGGGAGGCATTTGCTCTGCTGGCACACTTTCTCCTTCCTAGACAGAGTGGAAAAGCTTTTCCCTGCCGTGTAGGCGACAAGAGACGCATTAGACGGGCATCCGGAGCTGTCCGAAGGTAAGCGCCTGTTCCCGGCCTCTTTCGGCACAAGCCCCCGCTCCGGAGCGCACCGCGGCCGGCCGGAGGCTCTCTGCCGGCGAAGGTGCCTCGTCTCCGGCAAGGAAGCCTCAGCCGCTTCTCCTGCACACGGAGAGCGTGCTAGCTGCTGAAACGTGAAGAAAGAAGCTGCAGAACACTGGCACTGAGCGTGCAGCTTTCCAGCGGAGAGAAAAAGCTACTTGAACACTCTGCAAGCCTTTCCACTCCCAAAAACATGCACATGGAAGGAGCTGCTGCAAAAGCGATGCTGTGCTCGCTGCTGCTCCTCCTGAAGCTCTGGCTGCTAAATCGGAGGCTTTCCTTCCAATTTCAAGCTGCAAAGCACTTGCTGAATTGCAGGGAAAGTCCGGGAGGCATTTGCTGTGCTGGCACACTTTCTCCTTCCTAGACAGAGTGGAAAAGCTTTTCCCTGCCGTGTAGGCGACAAGAGACGCATTAGACGGGCATCCGGAGCTGTCCGAAGGTAAGCGCCTGTTCCCGGCCTCTTTCGGCACAAGCCCCCGCTCCGGAGCGCACCGCGGCCGGCCGGAGGCTCTCTGCCGGCGAAGGTGCCGCTTCTCCGGCAAGGAAGCCTCAGCCGCTTCTCCTGCACACGGAGAGCGTGCTAGCTGCTGAAACGTGAAGAAAGAAGCTGCAGAACACTGGCACTGAGCCTGCAGCTTTCCAGGGGAGAGAAAAAGCTACTTGAACACTCTGCAAGCCTTTCCACTCCCAAAAACATGCACATGGAAGGAGCTGCTGCAAAAGCGATGCTGTGCTCGCTGCTGCTCCTCCTGAAGCTCTGGCTGCTAAATCTGAGGCTTTCCTTCCAATTTCAAGCTGCAAAGCACTTGCTGAATTGCAGGGAAAGTCCGGGAGGCATTTGCTGTGCTGGCACACTTTCTCCTTCCTAGACAGAGTGGAAAAGCTTTTCCCTGCCGTGTAGGCGACAAGAGACGCATTAGACGGGCATCCGGAGCTGTCCGAAGGTAAGCGCCTGTTCCCGGCCTCTTTCGGCACAAGCCCCCGCTCCGGAGCGCACCGCGGCCGGCCGGAGGCTCTCTGCCGGCGAAGGTGCCTCGTCTCCGGCAAGGAAGCCTCAGCCGCTTCTCCTGCACACGGAGAGCGTGCTAGCTGCTGAAACGTGAAGAAAGAAGCTGCAGAACACTGGCACTGAGCGTGCAGCTTTCCAGCGGAGAGAAAAAGCTACTTGAACACTCTGCAAGCCTTTCCACTCCCAAAAACATGCACATGGAAGGAGCTGCTGCAAAAGCGATGCTGTGCTCGCTGCTGCTCCTCCTGAAGCTCTGGCTGCTAAATCTGAGGCTTTCCTTCCAATTTCAAGCTGCAAAGCACTTGCTGAATTGCAGGGAAAGTCCGGGAGGCATTTGCTGTGCTGGCACACTTTCTCCTTCCTAGACAGAGTGGAAAAGCTTTTCCCTGCCGTGTAGGCGACAAGAGACGCATTAGACGGGCATCCGGAGCTGTCCGAAGGTAAGCGCCTGTTGCCGGCCTCTTTCGGCACAAGCCCCCGCTCCGGAGCGCACCGCGGCCGGCCGGAGGCTCTCTGCCGGCGAAGGTGCCGCTTCTCCGGCAAGGAAGCCTCAGCCGCTTCTCCTGCACACGGAGAGCGTGCTAGCTGCTGAAACGTGAAGAAAGAAGCTGCAGAACACTGGCACTGAGCGTGCAGCTTTCCAGCGGAGAGAAAAAGCTACTTGAACACTCTGCAAGCCTTTCCACTCCCAAAAACATGCACATGGAAGGAGCTGCTGCAAAAGCGATGCTGTGCTCGCTGCTGCTCCTCCTGAAGCTCTGGCTGCTAAATCTGAGGCTTTCCTTCCAATTTCAAGCTGCAAATCACTTGCTGAATTGCAGGGAAAGTCCGGGAGGCATTTGCTCTGCTGGCACACTTTCTCCTTCCTAGACAGAGTGGAAAAGCTTTTCCCTGCCGTGTAGGCGACAAGAGACGCATTAGACGGGCATCCGGAGCTGTCCGAAGGTAAGCGCCTGTTCCCGGCCTCTTTCGGCACAAGCCCCCGCTCCGGAGCGCACCGCGGCCGGCCGGAGGCTCTCTGCCGGCGAAGGTGCCTCGTCTCCGGCAAGGAAGCCTCAGCCGCTTCTCCTGCACACGGAGAGCGTGCTAGCTGCTGAAACGTGAAGAAAGAAGCTGCAGAACACTGGCACTGAGCCTGCAGCTTTCCAGCGGAGAGAAAAAGCTACTTGAACACTCTGCAAGCCTTTCCACTCCCAAAAACATGCACATGGAAGGAGCTGCTGCAAAAGCGATGCTGTGCTCGCTGCTGCTCCTCCTGAAGCTCTGGCTGCTAAATCTGAGGCTTTCCTTCCAATTTCAAGCTGCAAAGCACTTGCTGAATTGCAGGGAAAGTCCGGGAGGCATTTGCTGTGCTGGCACACTTTCTCTTTCCTAGACAGAGTGGAAAAGCTTTTCCCTGCCGTGTAGGCGACAAGAGACGCATTAGACGGGCATCCGGAGCTGTCCGAAGGTAAGCGCCTGTTCCCGGCCTCTTTCGGCACAAGCCCCCGCTCCGGAGCGCACCGCGGCCGGCCGGAGGCTCTCTGCCGGCGAAGGTGCCTCGTCTCCGGCAAGGAAGCCTCAGCCGCTTCTCCTGCACACGGAGAGCGTGCTAGCTGCTGAAACGTGAAGAAAGAAGCTGCAGAACACTGGCACTGAGCGTGCAGCTTTCCAGCGGAGAGAAAAAGCTACTTGAACACTCTGCAAGCCTTTCCACTCCCAAAAACATGCACATGGAAGGAGCTGCTGCAAAACCGATGCTGTGCTCGCTGCTGCTCCTCCTGAAGCTCTGGCTGCTAAATCTGAGGCTTTCCTTCCAATTTCAAGCTGCAAAGCACTTGCTGAATTGCAGGGAAAGTCCGGGAGGCATTTGCTGTGCTGGCACACTTTCTCCTTCCTAGACAGAGTGGAAAAGCTTTTCCCTGCCGTGTAGGCGACAAGAGACGCATTAGACGGGCATCCGGAGCTGTCCGAAGGTAAGCGCCTGTTCCCGGCCTCTTTCGGCACAAGCCCCCGCTCCGGAGCGCACCGCGGCCGGCCGGAGGCTCTCTGCCGGCGAAGGTGCCTCGTCTCCGGCAAGGAAGCCTCAGCCGCTTCTCCTGCACACGGAGAGCGTGCTAGCTGCTGAAACGTGAAGAAAGAAGCTGCAGAACACTGGCACTGAGCGTGCAGCTTTCCAGCGGAGAGAAAAAGCTACTTGAACACTCTGCAAGCCTTTCCACTCCCAAAAACATGCACATGGAAGGAGCTGCTGCAAAAGCGATGCTGTGCTCGCTGCTGCTCCTCCTGAAGCTCTGGCTGCTAAATCTGAGGCTTTCCTTCCAATTTCAAGCTGCAAAGCACTTGCTGAATTGCAGGGAAAGTCCGGGAGGCATTTGCTCTGCTGGCACACTTTCTCCTTCCTAGACAGAGTGGAAAAGCTTTTCCCTGCCGTGTAGGCGACAAGAGACGCATTAGACGGGCATCCGGAGCTGTCCGAAGGTAAGCGCCTGTTCCCGGCCTCTTTCGGCACAAGCCCCCGCTCCGGAGCGCACCGCGGCCGGCCGGAGGCTCTCTGCCGGCGAAGGTGCCTCGTCTCCGGCAAGGAAGCCTCAGCCGCTTCTCCTGCACACGGAGAGCGTGCTAGCTGCTGAAACGTGAAGAAAGAAGCTGCAGAACACTGGCACTGAGCCTGCAGCTTTCCAGCGGAGAGAAAAAGCTACTTGAACACTCTGCAAGCCTTTCCACTCCCAAAAACATGCACATGGAAGGAGCTGCTGCAAAAGCGATGCTGTGCTCGCTGCTGCTCCTCCTGAAGCTCTGGCTGCTAAATCTGAGGCTTTCCTTCCAATTTCAAGCTGCAAAGCACTTGCTGAATTGCAGGGAAAGTCCGGGAGGCATTTGCTCTGCTGGCACACTTTCTCCTTCCTAGACAGAGTGGAAAAGCTTTTCCCTGCCGTGTAGGCGACAAGAGACGCATTAGACGGGCATCCGGAGCTGTCCGAAGGTAAGCGCCTGTTGCCGGCCTCTTTCGGCACAAGCCCCCGCTCCGGAGCGCACCGCGGCCGGCCGGAGGCTCTCTGCCGGCGAAGGTGCCGCTTCTCCGGCAAGGAAGCCTCAGCCGCTTCTCCTGCACACGGAGAGCGTGCTAGCTGCTGAAACGTGAAGAAAGAAGCTGCAGAACACTGGCACTGAGCGTGCAGCTTTCCAGCGGAGAGAAAAAGCTACTTGAACACTCTGCAAGCCTTTCCACTCCCAAAAACATGCACATGGAAGGAGCTGCTGCAAAAGCGATGCTGTGCTCGCTGCTGCTCCTCCTGAAGCTCTGGCTGCTAAATCTGAGGCTTTCCTTCCAATTTCAAGCTGCAAAGCACTTGCTGAATTGCAGGGAAAGTCCGGGAGGCATTTGCTCTGCTGGCACACTTTCTCCTTCCTAGACAGAGTGGAAAAGCTTTTCCCTGCCGTGTAGGCGACAAGAGACGCATTAGACGGGCATCCGGAGCTGTCCGAAGGTAAGCGCCTGTTCCCGGCCTCTTTCGGCACAAGCCCCCGCTCCGGAGCGCACCGCGGCCGGCCGGAGGCTCTCTGCCGGCGAAGGTGCCTCGTCTCCGGCAAGGAAGCCTCAGCCGCTTCTCCTGCACACGGAGAGCGTGCTAGCTGCTGAAACGTGAAGAAAGAAGCTGCAGAACACTGGCACTGAGCGTGCAGCTTTCCAGCGGAGAGAAAAAGCTACTTGAACACTCTGCAAGCCTTTCCACTCCCAAAAACATGCACATGGAAGGAGCTGCTGCAAAAGCGATGCTGTGCTCGCTGCTGCTCCTCCTGAAGCTCTGGCTGCTAAATCTGAGGCTTTCCTTCCAATTTCAAGCTGCAAAGCACTTGCTGAATTGCAGGGAAAGTCCGGGAGGCATTTGCTCTGCTGGCACACTTTCTCCTTTCTAGACAGAGTGGAAAAACTTTTCCCTGCCGTGTAGGCGACAAGAGACGCATTAGACGGGCATCCGGAGCTGTCCGAAGGTAAGCGCCTGTTCCCGGCCTCTTTCGGCACAAGCCCCCGCTCCGGAGCGCACCGCGGCCGGCCGGAGGCTCTCTGCCGGCGAAGGTGCCGCTTCTCCGGCAAGGAAGCCTCAGCCGCTTCTCCTGCACACGGAGAGCGTGCTAGCTGCTGAAACGTGAAGAAAGAAGCTGCAGAACACTGGCACTGAGCCTGCAGCTTTCCAGCGGAGAGAAAAAGCTACTTGAACACTCTGCAAGCCTTTCCACTCCCAAAAACATGCACATGGAAGGAGCTGCTGCAAAAGCGATGCTGTGCTCGCTGCTGCTCCTCCTGAAGCTCTGGCTGCTAAATCTGAGGCTTTCCTTCCAATTTCAAGCTGCAAAGCACTTGCTGAATTGGAGGGAAAGTCCGGGAGGCATTTGCTGTGCTGGCACACTTTCTCCTTTCTAGACAGAGTGGAAAAGCTTTGCCCTGCCGTGTAGGCGACAAGAGACGCATTAGACGGGCATCCGAAGTTGTCCGAAGGTAAGCGCCTGTTCCCGGCCTCTTTCGGCACAAGCCCCCGCTCCGGAGCGCACCGCGGCCGGCCGGAGGCTCTCTGCCGGCGAAGGTGCCGCTTCTCCGGCAAGGAAGCCTCAGCCGCTTCTCCTGCACACGGAGAGCGTGCTAGCTGCTGAAACGTGAAGAAAGAAGCTGCAGAACACTGGCACTGAGCGTGCAGCTTTCCAGCGGAGAGAAAAAGCTACTTGAACACTCTGCAAGCCTTTCCACTCCCAAAAACATGCACATGGAAGGAGCTGCTGCAAAAGCGATGCTGTGCTCGCTGCTGCTCCTCCTGAAGCTCTGGCTGCTAAATCTGAGGCTTTCCTTCCAATTTCAAGCTGCAAAGCACTTGCTGAATTGCAGGGAAAGTCCGGGAGGCATTTGCTCTGCTGGCACACTTTCTCCTTCCTAGACAGAGTGGAAAAGCTTTTCCCTGCCGTGTAGGCGACAAGAGACGCATTAGACGGGCATCCGGAGCTGTCCGAAGGTAAGCGCCTGTTCCCGGCCTCTTTCGGCACAAGCCCCCGCTCCGGAGCGCACCGCGGCCGGCCGGAGGCTCTCTGCCGGCGAAGGTGCCGCTTCTCCGGCAAGGAAGCCTCAGCCGCTTCTCCTGCACACGGAGAGCGTGCTAGCTGCTGAAACGTGAAGAAAGAAGCTGCAGAACACTGGCACTGAGCCTGCAGCTTTCCAGCGGAGAGAAAAAGCTACTTGAACACTCTGCAAGCCTTTCCACTCCCAAAAACATGTACATGGAAGGAGCTGCTGCAAAAGCGATGCTGTGCTCGCTGCTGCTGCTCCTGAAGCTCTGGCTGCTAAATCTGAGGCTTTCCTTCCAATTTCAAGCTGCAAAGCACTTGCTGAATTGCAGGGAAAGTCCGGGAGGCATTTGCTGTGCTGGCACACTTTCTCCTTCCTAGACAGAGTGGAAAAGCTTTTCCCTGCCGTGTAGGCGACAAGAGACGCATTAGACGGGCATCCGGAGCTGTTCGAAGGTAAGCGCCTGTTCCCGGCCTCTTTCGGCACAAGCCCCCGCTCCGGAGCGCACCGCGGCCGGCCGGAGGCTCTCTGCCGGCGAAGGTGCCGCTTCTCCGGCAAGGAAGCCTCAGCCGCTTCTCCTGCACACGGAGAGCGTGCTAGCTGCTGAAACGTGAAGAAAGAAGCTGCAGAACACTGGCACTGAGCGTGCAGCTTTCCAGCGGAGAGAAAAAGCTACTTGAACACTCTGCAAGCCTTTCCACTCCCAAAAACATGCACATGGAAGGAGCTGCTGCAAAAGCGATGCTGTGCTCGCTGCTGCTCCTCCTGAAGCTCTGGCTGCTAAATCTGAGGCTTTCCTTCCACTTTCAAGCTGCAAAGCACTTGCTGAATTGCAGGGAAAGTCCGGGAGGCATTTGCTCTGCTGGCACACTTTCTCCTTTCTAGACAGAGTGGAAAAGCTTTGCCCTGCCGTGTAGGCGACAAGAGACGCATTAGACGGGCATCCGGAGTTGTCCGAAGGTAAGCGCCTGTTCCCGGCCTCTTTCGGCACAAGCCCCCGCTCCGGAGCGCACCGCGGCCGGCCGGAGGCTCTCTGCCGGCGAAGGTGCCGCTTCTCCGGCAAGGAAGCCTCAGCCGCTTCTCCTGCACACGGAGAGCGTGCTAGCTGCTGAAACGTGAAGAAAGAAGCTGCAGAACACTGGCACTGAGCGTGCAGCTTTCCAGCGGAGAGAAAAAGCTACTTGAACACTCTGCAAGCCTTTCCACTCCCAAAAACATGCACATGGAAGGAGCTGCTGCAAAAGCGATGCTGTGCTCGCTGCTGCTCCTCCTGAAGCTCTGGCTGCTAAATCTGAGGCTTTCCTTCCAATTTCAAGCTGCAAAGCACTTGCTGAATTGCAGGGAAAGTCCGGGAGGCATTTGCTCTGCTGGCACACTTTCTCCTTCCTAGACAGAGTGGAAAAGCTTTTCCCTGCCGTGTAGGCGACAAGAGACGCATTAGACGGGCATCCGGAGCTGTCCGAAGGTAAGCGCCTGTTCCCGGCCTCTTTCGGCACAAGCCCCCGCTCCGGAGCGCACCGCGGCCGGCCGGAGGCTCTCTGCCGGCGAAGGTGCCGCTTCTCCGGCAAGGAAGCCTCAGCCGCTTCTCCTGCACACGGAGAGCGTGCTAGCTGCTGAAACGTGAAGAAAGAAGCTGCAGAACACTGGCACTGAGCGTGCAGCTTTCCAGCGGAGAGAAAAAGCTACTTGAACACTCTGCAAGCCTTTCCACTCCCAAAAACATGCACATGGAAGGAGCTGCTGCAAAAGCGATGCTGTGCTCGCTGCTGCTCCTCCTGAAGCTCTGGCTGCTAAATCTGAGGCTTTCCTTCCAATTTCAAGCTGCAAAGCACTTGCTGAATTGCAGGGAAAGTCCGGGAGGCATTTGCTCTGCTGGCACACTTTCTCCTTCCTAGACAGAGTGGAAAAGCTTTTCCCTGCCGTGTAGGCGACAAGAGACGCATTAGACGGGCATCCGGAGCTGTCCGAAGGTAAGCGCCTGTTCCCGGCCTCTTTCGGCACAAGCCCCCGCTCCGGAGCGCACCGCGGCCGGCCGGAGGCTCTCTGCCGGCGAAGGTGCCGCTTCTCCGGCAAGGAAGCCTCAGCCGCTTCTCCTGCACACGGAGAGCGTGCTAGCTGCTGAAACGTGAAGAAAGAAGCTGCAGAACACTGGCACTGAGCGTGCAGCTTTCCAGCGGAGAGAAAAAGCTACTTGAACACTCTGCAAGCCTTTCCACTCCCAAAAACATGCACATGGAAGGAGCTGCTGCAAAAGCGATGCTGTGCTCGCTGCTGCTCCTCCTGAAGCTCTGGCTGCTAAATCTGAGGCTTTCCTTCCAATTTCAAGCTGCAAAGCACTTGCTGAATTGCAGGGAAAGTCCGGGAGGCATTTGCTCTGCTGGCACACTTTCTCCTTCCTAGACAGAGTGGAAAAGCTTTTCCCTGCCGTGTAGGCGACAAGAGACGCATTAGACGGGCATCCGGAGCTGTCCGAAGGTAAGCGCCTGTTCCCGGCCTCTTTCGGCACAAGCCCCCGCTCCGGAGCGCACCGCGGCCGGCCGGAGGCTCTCTGCCGGCGAAGGTGCCTCGTCTCCGGCAAGGAAGCCTCAGCCGCTTCTCCTGCACACGGAGAGCGTGCTAGCTGCTGAAACGTGAAGAAAGAAGCTGCAGAACACTGGCACTGAGCGTGCAGCTTTCCAGCGGAGAGAAAAAGCTACTTGAACACTCTGCAAGCCTTTCCACTCCCAAAAACATGCACATGGAAGGAGCTGCTGCAAAAGCGATGCTGTGCTCGCTGCTGCTCCTCCTGAAGCTCTGGCTGCTAAATCTGAGGCTTTCCTTCCAATTTCAAGCTGCAAAGCACTTGCTGAATTGCAGGGAAAGTCCGGGAGGCATTTGCTCTGCTGGCACACTTTCTCCTTCCTAGACAGAGTGGAAAAGCTTTTCCCTGCCGTGTAGGCGACAAGAGACGCATTAGACGGGCATCCGGAGCTGTCCGAAGGTAAGCGCCTGTTCCCGGCCTCTTTCGGCACAAGCCCCCGCTCCGGAGCGCACCGCGGCCGGCCGGAGGCTCTCTGCCGGCGAAGGCGCCTCGTCTCCGGCAAGGAAGCCTCAGCCGCTTCTCCTGCACACGGAGAGCGTGCTAGCTGCTGAAACGTGAAGAAAGAAGCTGCAGAACACTGGCACTGAGCGTGCAGCTTTCCAGCGGAGAGAAAAAGCTACTTGAACACTCTGCAAGCCTTTCCACTCCCAAAAACATGCACATGGAAGGAGCTGCTGCAAAAGCGATGCTGTGCTCGCTGCTGCTCCTCCTGAAGCTCTGGCTGCTAAATCTGAGGCTTTCCTTCCAATTTCAAGCTGCAAAGCACTTGCTGAATTGCAGGGAAAGTCCGGGAGGCATTTGCTCTGCTGGCACACTTTCTCCTTCCTAGACAGAGTGGAAAAGCTTTTCCCTGCCGTGTAGGCGACAAGAGACGCATTAGACGGGCATCCGGAGCTGTCCGAAGGTAAGCGCCTGTTCCCGGCCTCTTTCGGCACAAGCCCCCGCTCCGGAGCGCACCGCGGCCGGCCGGAGGCTCTCTGCCGGCGAAGGTGCCTCGTCTCCGGCAAGGAAGCCTCAGCCGCTTCTCCTGCACACGGAGAGCGTGCTAGCTGCTGAAACGTGAAGAAAGAAGCTGCAGAACACTGGCACTGAGCCTGCAGCTTTCCAGCGGAGAGAAAAAGCTACTTGAACACTCTGCAAGCCTTTCCACTCCCAAAAACATGTACATGGAAGGAGCTGCTGCAAAAGCGATGCTGTGCTCGCTGCTGCTCCTCCTGAAGCTCTGGCTGCTAAATCTGAGGCTTTCCTTCCAATTTCAAGCTGCAAAGCACTTGCTGAATTGCAGGGAAAGTCCGGGAGGCATTTGCTGTGCTGGCACACTTTCTCCTTCCTAGACAGAGTGGAAAAGCTTTTCCCTGCCGTGTAGGCGACAAGAGACGCATTAGACGGGCATCCGGAGCTGTCCGAAGGTAAGCGCCTGTTCCCGGCCTCTTTCGGCACAAGCCCCCGCTCCGGAGCGCACCGCGGCCGGCCGGAGGCTCTCTGCCGGCGAAGGTGCCTTGTCTCCGGCAAGGAAGCCTCAGCCGCTTCTCCTGCACACGGAGAGCGTGCTAGCTGCTGAAACGTGAAGAAAGAAGCTGCAGAACACTGGCACTGAGCGTGCAGCTTTCCAGCGGAGAGAAAAAGCTACTTGAACACTCTGCAAGCCTTTCCACTCCCAAAAACATGCACATGGAAGGAGCTGCTGCAAAAGCGATGCTGTGCTCGCTGCTGCTCCTCCTGAAGCTCTGGCTGCTAAATCTGAGGCTTTCCTTCCAATTTCAAGCTGCAAAGCACTTGCTGAATTGCAGGGAAAGTCCGGGAGGCATTTGCTCTGCTGGCACACTTTCTCCTTCCTAGACAGAGTGGAAAAGCTTTTCCCTGCCGTGTAGGCGACAAGAGACGCATTAGACGGGCATCCGGAGCTGTCCGAAGGTAAGCGCCTGTTGCCGGCCTCTTTCGGCACAAGCCCCCGCTCCGGAGCGCACCGCGGCCGGCCGGAGGCTCTCTGCCGGCGAAGGTGCCGCTTCTCCGGCAAGGAAGCCTCAGCCGCTTCTCCTGCACACGGAGAGCGTGCTAGCTGCTGAAACGTGAAGAAAGAAGCTGCAGAACACTGGCACTGAGCCTGCAGCTTTCCAGCGGAGAGAAAAAGCTACTTGAACACTCTGCAAGCCTTTCCACTCCCAAAAACATGCACATGGAAGGAGCTGCTGCAAAAGCGATGCTGTGCTCGCTGCTGCTCCTCCTGAAGCTCTGGCTGCTAAATCTGAGGCTTTCCTTCCACTTTCAAGCTGCAAAGCACTTGCTGAATTGCAGGGAAAGTCCGGGAGGCATTTGCTCTGCTGGCACACTTTCTCCTTCCTAGACAGAGTGGAAAAGCTTTTCCCTGCCGTGTAGGCGACAAGAGACGCATTAGACGGGCATCCGGAGCTGTTCGAAGGTAAGCGCCTGTTCCCGGCCTCTTTCGGCACAAGCCCCCGCTCCGGAGCGCACCGCGGCCGGCCGGAGGCTCTCTGCCGGCGAAGGTGCCGCTTCTCCGGCAAGGAAGCCTCAGCCGCTTCTCCTGCACACGGAGAGCGTGCTAGCTGCTGAAACGTGAAGAAAGAAGCTGCAGAACACTGGCACTGAGCGTGCAGCTTTCCAGCGGAGAGAAAAAGCTACTTGAACACTCTGCAAGCCTTTCCACTCCCAAAAACATGCACATGGAAGGAGCTGCTGCAAAAGCGATGCTGTGCTCGCTGCTGCTCCTCCTGAAGCTCTGGCTGCTAAATCTGAGGCTTTCCTTCCACTTTCAAGCTGCAAAGCACTTGCTGAATTGCAGGGAAAGTCCGGGAGGCATTTGCTCTGCTGGCACACTTTCTCCTTTCTAGACAGAGTGGAAAAGCTTTGCCCTGCCGTGTAGGCGACAAGAGACGCATTAGACGGGCATCCGGAGTTGTCCGAAGGTAAGCGCCTGTTCCCGGCCTCTTTCGGCACAAGCCCCCGCTCCGGAGCGCACCGCGGCCGGCCGGAGGCTCTCTGCCGGCGAAGGTGCCGCTTCTCCGGCAAGGAAGCCTCAGCCGCTTCTCCTGCACACGGAGAGCGTGCTAGCTGCTGAAACGTGAAGAAAGAAGCTGCAGAACACTGGCACTGAGCGTGCAGCTTTCCAGCGGAGAGAAAAAGCTACTTGAACACTCTGCAAGCCTTTCCACTCCCAAAAACATGCACATGGAAGGAGCTGCTGCAAAAGCGATGCTGTGCTCGCTGCTGCTCCTCCTGAAGCTCTGGCTGCTAAATCTGAGGCTTTCCTTCCAATTTCAAGCTGCAAAGCACTTGCTGAATTGCAGGGAAAGTCCGGGAGGCATTTGCTCTGCTGGCACACTTTCTCCTTTCTAGACAGAGTGGAAAAGCTTTGCCCTGCCGTGTAGGCGACAAGAGACGCATTAGACGGGCATCCGGAGCTGTCCGAAGGTAAGCGCCTGTTCCCGGCCTCTTTCGGCACAAGCCCCCGCTCCGGAGCGCACCGCGGCCGGCCGGAGGCTCTCTGCCGGCGAAGGTGCCGCTTCTCCGGCAAGGAAGCCTCAGCCGCTTCTCCTGCACACGGAGAGCGTGCTAGCTGCTGAAACGTGAAGAAAGAAGCTGCAGAACACTGGCACTGAGCGTGCAGCTTTCCAGCGGAGAGAAAAAGCTACTTGAACACTCTGCAAGCCTTTCCACTCCCAAAAACATGCACATGGAAGGAGCTGCTGCAAAAGCGATGCTGTGCTCGCTGCTGCTCCTCCTGAAGCTCTGGCTGCTAAATCTGAGGCTTTCCTTCCAATTTCAAGCTGCAAAGCACTTGCTGAATTGCAGGGAAAGTCCGGGAGGCATTTGCTCTGCTGGCACACTTTCTCCTTCCTAGACAGAGTGGAAAAGCTTTTCCCTGCCGTGTAGGCGACAAGAGACGCATTAGACGGGCATCCGGAGCTGTCCGAAGGTAAGCGCCTGTTCCCGGCCTCTTTCGGCACAAGCCCCCGCTCCGGAGCGCACCGCGGCCGGCCGGAGGCTCTCTGCCGGCGAAGGTGCCGCTTCTCCGGCAAGGAAGCCTCAGCCGCTTCTCCTGCACACGGAGAGCGTGCTAGCTGCTGAAACGTGAAGAAAGAAGCTGCAGAACACTGGCACTGAGCGTGCAGCTTTCCAGCGGAGAGAAAAAGCTACTTGAACACTCTGCAAGCCTTTCCACTCCCAAAAACATGCACATGGAAGGAGCTGCTGCAAAAGCGATGCTGTGCTCGCTGCTGCTCCTCCTGAAGCTCTGGCTGCTAAATCTGAGGCTTTCCTTCCAATTTCAAGCTGCAAAGCACTTGCTGAATTGCAGGGAAAGTCCGGGAGGCATTTGCTCTGCTGGCACACTTTCTCCTTCCTAGACAGAGTGGAAAAGCTTTTCCCTGCCGTGTAGGCGACAAGAGACGCATTAGACGGGCATCCGGAGCTGTCCGAAGGTAAGCGCCTGTTCCCGGCCTCTTTCGGCACAAGCCCCCGCTCCGGAGCGCACCGCGGCCGGCCGGAGGCTCTCTGCCGGCGAAGGTGCCTCGTCTCCGGCAAGGAAGCCTCAGCCGCTTCTCCTGCACACGGAGAGCGTGCTAGCTGCTGAAACGTGAAGAAAGAAGCTGCAGAACACTGGCACTGAGCGTGCAGCTTTCCAGCGGAGAGAAAAAGCTACTTGAACACTCTGCAAGCCTTTCCACTCCCAAAAACATGCACATGGAAGGAGCTGCTGCAAAAGCGATGCTGTGCTCGCTGCTGCTCCTCCTGAAGCTCTGGCTGCTAAATCTGAGGCTTTCCTTCCAATTTCAAGCTGCAAAGCACTTGCTGAATTGCAGGGAAAGTCCGGGAGGCATTTGCTCTGCTGGCACACTTTCTCCTTCCTAGACAGAGTGGAAAAGCTTTTCCCTGCCGTGTAGGCGACAAGAGACGCATTAGACGGGCATCCGGAGCTGTCCGAAGGTAAGCGCCTGTTCCCGGCCTCTTTCGGCACAAGCCCCCGCTCCGGAGCGCACCGCGGCCGGCCGGAGGCTCTCTGCCGGCGAAGGCGCCTCGTCTCGGCAAGGAAGCCTCAGCCGCTTCTCCTGCACACGGAGAGCGTGCTAGCTGCTGAAAACGTGAAGAAAGAAGCTGCAGAACACTGGCACTGAGCGTGCAGCTTTCCAGCGGAGAGAAAAAGCTACTTGAACACTCTGCAAGCCTTTCCACTCCCAAAAACATGCACATGGAAGGAGCTGCTGCAAAAGCGATGCTGTGCTCGCTGCTGCTCCTCCTGAAGCTCTGGCTGCTAAATCTGAGGCTTTCCTTCCAATTTCAAGCTGCAAAGCACTTGCTGAATTGCAGGGAAAGTCCGGGAGGCATTTGCTCTGCTGGCACACTTTCTCCTTCCTAGACAGAGTGGAAAAGCTTTTCCCTGCCGTGTAGGCGACAAGAGACGCATTAGACGGGCATCCGGAGCTGTCCGAAGGTAAGCGCCTGTTCCCGGCCTCTTTCGGCACAAGCCCCCGCTCCGGAGCGCACCGCGGCCGGCCGGAGGCTCTCTGCCGGCGAAGGTGCCTCGTCTCCGGCAAGGAAGCCTCAGCCGCTTCTCCTGCACACGGAGAGCGTGCTAGCTGCTGAAACGTGAAGAAAGAAGCTGCAGAACACTGGCACTGAGCGTGCAGCTTTCCAGCGGAGAGAAAAAGCTACTTGAACACTCTGCAAGCCTTTCCACTCCCAAAAACATGTACATGGAAGGAGCTGCTGCAAAAGCGATGCTGTGCTCGCTGCTGCTCCTCCTGAAGCTCTGGCTGCTAAATCTGAGGCTTTCCTTCCAATTTCAAGCTGCAAAGCACTTGCTGAATTGCAGGAAAGTCCGGGAGGCATTTGCTGCTGCTGGCACACTTTCTCCTTCCTAGACAGAGTGGAAAAGCTTTTCCCTGCCGTGTAGGCGACAAGAGACGCATTAGACGGGCATCCGGAGCTGTCCGAAGGTAAGCGCCTGTTCCCGGCCTCTTTCGGCACAAGCCCCCGCTCCGGAGCGCACCGCGGCCGGCCGGAGGCTCTCTGCCGGCGAAGGTGCCTCGTCTCCGGCAAGGAAGCCTCAGCCGCTTCTCCTGCACACGGAGAGCGTGCTAGCTGCTGAAACGTGAAGAAAGAAGCTGCAGAACACTGGCACTGAGCGTGCAGCTTTCCAGCGGAGAGAAAAAGCTACTTGAACACTCTGCAAGCCTTTCCACTCCCAAAAACATGCACATGGAAGGAGCTGCTGCAAAAGCGATGCTGTGCTCGCTGCTGCTCCTCCTGAAGCTCTGGCTGCTAATCTGAGGCTTTCCTTCCAATTTCAAGCTGCAAAGCACTTGCTGAATTGCAGGGAAAGTCCGGGAGGCATTTGCTGTGCTGGCACACTTTCTCCTTCCTAGACAGAGTGGAAAAGCTTTTCCCTGCCGTGTAGGCGACAAGAGACGCATTAGACGGGCATCCGGAGCTGTCCGAAGGTAAGCGCCTGTTGCCGGCCTCTTTCGGCACAAGCCCCCGCTCCGGAGCGCACCGCGGCCGGCCGGAGGCTCTCTGCCGGCGAAGGTGCCGCTTCTCCGGCAAGGAAGCCTCAGCCGCTTCTCCTGCACACGAGAGCGTGCTAGCTGCTGAAACGTGAAGAAAGAAGCTGCAGAACACTGGCACTGAGCCTGCAGCTTTCCAGCGGAGAGAAAAAGCTACTTGAACACTCTGCAAGCCTTTCCACTCCCAAAAACATGCACATGGAAGGAGCTGCTGCAAAGCGATGCTGTGCTCGCTGCTGCTCCTCCTGAAGCTCTGGCTGCTAAATCTGAGGCTTTCCTTCCAATTTCAAGCTGCAAAGCACTTGCTGAATTGCAGGAAAGTCCGGGAGGCATTTGCTGTGCTGGCACACTTTCTCCTTCCTAGACAGAGTGGAAAAGCTTTTCCTGCCGTGTAGGCGACAAGAGACGCATTAGACGGGCATCCGGAGCTGTCGAAGGTAAGCGCCTGTTTCCCGGCCTCTTTCGGCACAAGCCCCGCTCCGGAGCGCACCGCGGCCGGCCAGAGGCTCTCTGCCGGCGAAGGTGCCGCTTCTCCGGCAAGGAAGCCTCAGCCGCTTCTCCTGCACACGGAGAGCGTGCTAGCTGCTGAAACGTGAAGAAAGAAGCTGCAGAACACTGGCACTGAGCGTGCAGCTTTCCAGCGGAGAGAAAAAGCTACTTGAACACTCTGCAAGCCTTTCCACTCCCAAAAACATGCACATGGAAGGAGCTGCTGCAAAAGCGATGCTGTGCTCGCTGCTGCTCCTCCTGAAGCTCTGGCTGCTAAATCTGAGGCTTTCCTTCCAATTTCAAGCTGCAAAGCACTTGCTGAATTGCAGGGAAAGTCCGGAGGCATTTGCTGTGCTGGCACACTTTCTCCTCCTAGACAGAGTGGAAAAGCTTTTCCCTGCCGTGTAGGCGACAAGAGACGCATTAGACGGGCATCCGGAGCTGTCCGAAGGTAAGCGCCTGTTCCCGGCCTCTTTCGGCACAAGCCCCCGCTCCGGAGCGCACCGCGGCCGGCCGGAGGCTCTCTGCCGGCGAAGGTGCCGCTTCTCCGGCAAGGAAGCCTCAGCCGCTTCTCCTGCACACGGAGAGCGTGCTAGCTGCTGAAACGTGAAGAAAGAAGCTGCAGAACACTGGCACTGAGCGTGCAGCTTTCCAGCGGAGAGAAAAAGCTACTTGAACACTCTGCAAGCCCTTTCCACTCCCAAAAACATGCACATGGAAGGAGCTGCTGCAAAGCGATGCTGTGCTCGCTGCTGCTGCCTCCTGAAGCTCTGGCTGCTAAATCTGAGGCTTTCCTTCCAATTTCAAGCTGCAAAGCACTTGCTGAATTGCAGGGAAAGTCCGGGAGGCATTTGCTGTGCTGGCACACTTTCTCCCTTCCTAGACAGAGTGGAAAAGCTTTTCCCTGCCGTGTAGGCGACAAGAGACGCATTAGACGGGCATCCGGAGCTGTCCGAAGGTAAGCGCCTGTTGCCGGCCTCTTTCGGCACAAGCCCCCGCTCCGGAGCGGCACCGCGGCCGGCCGGAGGCTCTCTGCCGGCGAAGGTGCCGCTTCTCCGGCAAGGAAGCCTCAGCCGCTTCTCCTGCACACGGAGAAGCGTGCTAGCTGCTGAAACGTGAAGAAAGAAGCTGCAGAACACTGGCACTGAGCCTGCAGCTTTCCAGCGGAGAGAAAAAGCTACTTGAACACTCTGCAAGCCTTTCCACACTCCCAAACATGCACATGGAAGGAGCTGCTGCAAAAGCGATGCTGTGCTCGCTGCTGCTGCCTCCTGAAGCTCTGGCTGCTAAATCTGAGGCTTTCCTTCCAATTTCAAGCTGCAAAGCACTTGCTGAATTGCAGGGAACGTCCGGGAGGCATTTGCTGTGCTGGCACACTTTCTCCTTCCTAGACAGAGTGGAAAAGCTTTTCCCTGCCGTGTAGGCGACCAAGAGACGCATTAGACGGGCATCCGGAGCTGTCGAAGGTAAGCGCCTGTTCCCGGCCTCTTTCGGCACAAGCCCCCGCTCCGGAGCGCACCGCGGCCGGCCAGGAGGCTCTCTGCCGGCGAAGGTGCCGCTTCTCCGGCAAGGAAGCCTCAGCCGCTTCTCCTGCACACGGAGAGCGTGCTAGCTGCTGAAACGTGAAGAAAGAAGCTGCAGAACACTGGCACTGAGCGTGCAGCTTTCCAGCGGAGAGAAAAAGCTACTTGAACACTCTGCAAGCCTTTCCACTCCCAAAAACATGCACATGGAAGGAGCTGCTGCAAAAGCGATGCTGTGCTCGCTGCTGCTCCTCCTGAAGCTCTGGCTGCTAAATCTGAGGCTTTCCTTCCAATTTCAAGCTGCAAAGCACTTGCTGAATTGCAGGGAAGTCCGGGAGGCATTTGCTCTGCTGGCACACTTTCTCCTTCTAGACAGAGTGGAAAAGCTTTGCCCTGCCGTGTAGGCGACAAGAGACGCATTAGACGGGCATCCGGTGTTGTCCGAAGGTAAGCGCCTGTTCCCGGCCTCTTTCGGCACAAGCCCCCGCTCCGGAGCGCACCGCGGCCCCCCCGGCCGGAGGCTCTCTGCCGGCGAAGGTGCCGCTTCTCCGGCAAGGAAGCCTCAGCCGCTTCTCCTGCACACGGAGAGCGTGCTAGCTGCTGAAACGTGAAGAAAGAAGCTGCAGAACACTGGCACTGAGCGTGCAGCTTTCCAGCGGAGAGAAAAAGCTACTTGAACACTCTGCAAGCCCTTTCCACTCCCAAAAACATGCACATGGAAGGAGCTGCTGCAAAAGCGATGCTGTGCTCGCTGCTGCTGCTCCTGAAGCTTGGCTGCTAAATCTGAGGCTTTCCTTCCAATTTCAAGCTGCAAAGCACTTGCTGAATTGCAGGGAAAGTCCGGGAGGCATTTGCTGTGCTGGCACACTTTCTCCTTCTCTAGACAGAGTGGAAAAGCTTTTCCCTGCCGTGTAGGCGACAAGAGACGCATTAGACGGGCATCCGGACTGTCCGAAGGTAAGCGCCTGTTCCGGCCTCTTTCGGCACAAGCCCCCGCTCCGGAGCGCACCGCGGCCGGCCGAGGCTCTCTGCCGGCGAAGGTGCCGCTTCTCCGGCAAGGAAGCCTCAGCCGCTTCTCCTGCACACGGAGAGCGTGCTAGCTGCTGAAACGTGAAGAAAGAAGCTGCAGAACACTGGCACTGAGCCTGCAGCTTTCCAGCGGAGAGAAAAAGCTACTTGAACACTCTGCAAGCCTTTCCACTCCCAAAGACATGCACATGGAAGGAGCTGCTGCAAAAGCGATGCTGTGCTCGCTGCTGCTGCTCCTGAAGCTCTGGCTGCTAAATCTGAGGCTTTCCTTCCAATTTCAAGCTGCCAAAAGCACTTGCTGAATTGCAGGGAAAGTCGGGAGGCATTTGCTGTGCTTGCACACTTTCTCCTTCCTAGACAGAGTGGAAAAGCTTTTCCTGCCGTGTAGGCGACAAGAGACGCATTAGACGGGCATCCGGAGCTGTCCGAAGGTAAGCGCCTGTTCCCGGCCTCTTTCGGCACAAGCCCCCGCTCCGGAGCGCACCGCGGCCGGCCGGAGGCTCTCTGCCGGCGAAGGTGCCTCGTCTCCGGCAAGGAAGCCTCAGCCGCTTCTCCTGCACACGGAGAGCGTGCTAGCTGCTGAAACGTGAAGAAAGAAGCTGCAGAACACTGGCACTGAGCGTGCAGCTTTCCAGCGGAGAGAAAAAGCTACTTGAACACTCTGCAAGCCTTTCCACTCCCCAAAAACATGCACATGGAAGGAGCTGCTGCAAAAGCGATGCTGTGCTCGCTGCTGCTCCTCCTGAAGCTCTGGCTGCTAAATCTGAGGCTTTCCTTCCAATTTCAAGCTGCAAAGCACTTGCTGAATTGCAGGGAAAGTCCGGGAGGCATTTGCTGTGCTAGCACACTTTCTCCTTCCTAGACAGAGTGGAAAAGCTTTTCCCTGCCGTGTAGGCGACAAGAGACGCATTAGACGGGCATCCGGAGCTGTCCGAAGGTAAGCGCCTGTTCCCGGCCTCTTTCGGCACAAGCCCCCGCTCCGGAGCGCACCGCGGCCGGCCGGAGGCTCTCTGCCGGCGAAGGTGCCTCGTCTCCGGCAAGGAAGCCTCAGCCGCTTCTCCTGCACACGAGAGCGTGCTAGCTGCTGAAACGTGAAGAAAGAAGCTGCAGAA
>NW_028167304.1:0-20835 GCF_963513975.1 Fringilla coelebs | reverse complement strand
AAAAATATCCTGAAAAAAAATCTCAAAAAATCCCCGGAAAATCCTAAAAAAACCCTGAAAAAATCCTGAAAAAACTAAAAAAACCCCCCAAAATCCTCTAAAAAACTCCAAAAATGCCCCCAAAATCCCCTAAAAAAACCCCAATAAAATCTGCCCAAAAATCCCCCAAAAATAACTTTAAAAACCCCCAAAAAAACCCCAAAAATCTCCAAAAAAATCCCTTAACAGCTCCCAAAAAACCAAGAAAATTCTTTTTAAAAACCCCAAAAAATTCCCTTTAAAAAAATTTGAAAAGCTCAGAAAAAAAAACCCCAAAAATTAAAAATCTTTTAAAAAACCCTTAAAGAATCCCCTCCAAAAATCGAAATGAAACCCCCAAAAATTATTTTAAAAAAACCCCAAAAAATCCATAAAAATCCCCAAAAAATTCTTTAAAAAAAACCCAAAAAATCCATAAAAATCCCCCAAAAATTCTTTAAAAAAAACCCCAAAAAATCATAAAAATCCCCCAAAAATTATTTTTAAAAAACCCAAAAAAATCCATAGAAATCCCTCAAAAATTATTTAAAAAAAAAACCCAAAAAATCCTAAAAATCCCTCAAAAATTATTTTAACAAAACCCCCCAAAAAATCATAAAAATCCCAAAAAAATCTTTAAAAAAACCCCAAAAAATCATAAAAATCCAAAAAAAATTCTTTTAAAAAACCCCCCAAAAATCCATAAAAATCCCCAAAAATTTATTTCAAAAAA
The DNA here is from genome assembly GCF_963513975.1 of Fringilla coelebs. Lineage (NCBI taxonomy): Eukaryota > Metazoa > Chordata > Aves > Passeriformes > Fringillidae > Fringilla > Fringilla coelebs. The sequence goes on along the minus strand of NW_028167304.1, from coordinate 20,084 downwards.
GCCTTAAAAGCTCCAAAAATCCCCTTAAAAAACCCCCAAAAAACCCTGAAAAAAACCCAAAAAAATCTTAAAAAAAAACTTTTAGAAATACCTAAAAATAAACCCCAAAAAATCTTTAAAAAAATCTTAAAACCGCCAAAAATTCCCCTCAAAAATCCCTTTATAAAAAAAAAAAACACCTTAAAAATACCCCAAAAAGCTGAAAAATCATAAAAAAACTTTAAAAAATCTTTTACAAAATGCCCCAAAAATAAATTTAAAAAATCCTTAAAATCCCTTTAAAAAACCCCAAAAATTATTTAAGAAAAAAAACCAAAACACCCCAAAAATCCGTTTAAAAATAATTTTAAAAATCAGTAAAAAATCCAAAAAAATCCTAAATAAAACCCCCAAAAACCCCTTTAAAAATAAAAAAATCTTTTAAAAAATCAACCCAAAAATATCTTAAAAAAAACCCGAAATAACTTCAAAAAAACCCAAAAAAACCCCCAAAAAATCCCCAAAAAAAGAATAAAAAACGACAAAAAATCCCCTAAAAAAACCCCAAAAATGAACCCAAAAAACCCTAAAAAAATCCAAATAAATCCCAAAAAAATTCAAAACCCCCTCAAAAAAATCCTTTAAAAACCCCAAAAAAACTCCCAAAAAAATCCCCAAAAATCCTAAAATAAAATAATTTTAAAACCTCAAAAAATCCTTTAAAAATAAAAATAAAATCCTTTTAAAAAGCCTTAAAAAATCCTAAAAAAACAAAAAAAAAGACAAAAAAATCGGCAAAAATAAAAAAAAATTCCTCTAAAAAATCCCAAAAAATCGCCGAAAATTCGAGCTCGGGAAACGCCCCAAAAATCCCAAAAATTCCCCCCAAAAATCGCAAAAAAATCCCAAAAATTCCCCTAAAAAATCTCAAAAAAAATCCAAAAATTCCCCCAAAAAATCGCAAAAAAATCTTCAAAAATCCCCAAAAAAATCTCAAAAATAATCCCAAAATTCCCCTAAAAAATCGCAAAAAAACCCCAAAATTCCCCCAAAAAATCGCAAAAAATCCCAATAATATCCCAAAAATTCCCCTAAAAAATTGCAAAAAAATCCCAAAAATTCCCCTAAAAATCGCAAAAAAATCCCAAAAATTCCCCCCAAAAATCGCAAAAAAAATCCCAAAAAACCCCCAAAAGATCTCAAAAAAAAATCCCAAAAATTCCCCTAAAAAATCGCAACAAAAATCCCAAAAATTCCCCTAAAAATCGCCCAAAAAATCCCAAAAATTCCCCTAAAAAAATCGCAAAAAAATCCCAAAAATTCCCCTAAAAAATCGCAAAAAAAATCCCAAAAATTCCCCTAAAAAATCGCAAAAAAATCCCCAAAAATTCCCCTAAAAAAATCGCAAAAAAATCAAAAAAAAACCCCAAAAAATCTCAAAAAAAATCCCAAAAAATCCCCTAAAAAATCGCAAAAAAATCCCAAAAATTCCCCTAAAAAATCCCCAAAAAATCCCCAAAAAAATCCCAAAAATTCCCCTAAAAAATGGCAAAAAAATCCCAAAAATTCCCCTAAAAAATCGCAAAAAAATCCAAAAAATTCCCTTAAAAAATCGCAAAAAAATCCCCCAAAAAATCGCAAAAATCCCAAAAATTCCCCTAAAAATCGCAAAAAAATCCCCCAAAAAATCGCAAAAAAATCCCAAAATTCCCCTAAAAAATCGCCCAAAAAATCCCAAAAATTCCCCTAAAAAATAAAAAAAAATCCCAAAAATTCCCCTAAAAAATCACAAAAAATCCCCCAAAATTCCCCTAAAAAATCGCAAAAAAATCCCAAAAAAACCCCCAAAAAATTCCCAAAAATTCCCCCCAAAAATCGCAAAAAAATCCCCAAAACCCCCCCCAAAAAATCTCCAAAAAATCCCAAAAATTCCCCTAAAAAATCGCAAAAAAATCCCAAAAATTCCCCTAAAAAATCGCAAAAAATCCCAAAAAGCCAAAAAAAAATCGGGAAAAAATCGGGAAAAAATCCCAAAAACCCGAGGTTGGGTGGAGCCGCCCGAAAATCGGAGCTCGGAGGAGAAACCGCCCCAAAAAATCCCAAAATTCACCCAAAAATCCCAAAATTCACCCCAAAAATCCCAAAAAATCCCAAAAAATCCCCAAAAAAATCCCAAAAAATCCCCAAAAAATCCCCAAATTGACCCAAAATCGCTCGAATCGCCCCAAAATCCTCCCGGAAAATTCCCCCAAATTTCCCCCGCTCCGCCCTTCCCCCTCCTCGAGCCCCAGAAATCCCAAAATTCCCAAAATTTGCCCCAAATTTGCCCCAAATTCGGGGCCCCCCCAGCGCCGCTCGCTGTCCGCGCGGCGGGCGGGGCTAAGCGAGACCACGCCTATAATGGGCGGGGGTTGTGACCATATATGGAAGTGGCCACGCCCACTGGAGGTGGAGAGGCGCCGCTCGTTGGGAGCGGGGGCGGGGCCAGAGTGGGGCAGAGCGGCTTTGTACTGGGACGGACTGGGAGGGACTGGGAGGGACTGGGGGGAACTGGGAGGGACTGGGACAGAGCGGCTTTGTACTGGGAGGGACTGGGATTGAACTGGGAGGGACTGGGATTGAACTGGGATGGACTGGGACAGAGCGGCTTTGTACTGGGACAAACTGGGAGGGACTGGGAGGGACTGGGATTGAACTGGGAGGGACTGGGATTGAACTGGGAGGGACTGGGATTGAACTGGGAGGGACTGGGAGGGACTGGGATTGAACTGGGAGGGACTGGGAGGGACTGGGAGGGACTGGGATTGAACTGGGGACTCACTGGGACAAGGGGGCTTTTGTTACTGGGAGCACTGGGATGGACTGGGACAGAGGGGGCTTTGTACTGGGACAAACTGGGAGGGACTGGGAGCTGGGACTGGGACAATGGGGCTTTGTACTGGGAGGGACTGGGAGGGACTGGGGGCGACTGGGGGCGACTGGGGGTCACTGGGACAGAGGGGGCTTTGTTACTGGGAGCACTGGGAGGGACTGGGACAGACTGGGAGCTGTTACTGGGAGGGACTGGGACAGACTGGGAGGGACTGGGAGGGACTGGGAGCTGGGACTGGGACAAAGGGGCTTTGTACTGGGAGGGACTGGGGGGGACTGAGATTGAACTGGGAGGGACTGGGAGGGAACTGGGAGGGATTGGGACAAACTGGGATTGGACTGGGGGGGAACTGGGAGCTGTTACTGGGAGGGACTGGGAGGGAACTGGGACAAGGGGGCTTTTGTTACTGGGAGCACTGGGATGGACTGGGACAGAGGGGGCTTTGTACTGGGAGCACTGGGAGGGAGCTGGGGGCGACTGGGAGGGACTGGGAGGGAACTGGGAGGGAACTGGGAGCTGCGAGTGGGACAATGGGGCTTTGTACTGGGACAAACTGGGAGGGAACTGGGAGGGACTGGGACAAAGGGGCTTTGTACTGGGACAAACTGGGAGGGACTGGGGGCGAGTGGGGGTCACTGGGACAGAGGGGGCTTTGTACTGGGAGGGACTGGGAGGGACTGGGAGCTGTTACTGGCAGGGACTGGGAGGGACTGGGAGCTGTTACTGGCAGGGACTGGGAGGGACTGGGGGAGGTTACTGGGATGGACTGGGACAGAGGGGGCTTTGTTACTGGGAGCACTGGGAGGGACTGGGATGGACTGGGAGGAAACTGGGAGGGACTGGGGTTACTGGTTTATACTGGAGGGGCACTGGGAGGGACTGGGAGGGAACTGGGATAGAGCGGCTTTGTACTGGGAGGGACTGGGACAGACTGGGAGGGACTGGGACAAACTGGGAGGGACTGGGAGCTGTAACTGGGAGGGACTGGGCGGGACTGGGACAAACTGGGAGGGACTGGGAGGGACTGGGAGGGACTGGGGGAGGTTACTGGGAGGGACTGGGACAAAGGGGCTTTGTACTGGGAGGGACTGGGGGGCACTGGGACAGAGGGGGCTTTGTTACTGGGAGCACTGGGAGGAAACTGGGACAGAGGGGGCTTTGTACTGGGAGGGACTGGGAGGGGGCTGGGGGCGACTGGGAGGGACTGGGACAGATGAGCTTTGTACTGGGAGCACTGGGAGGGAACTGGGACGGACTGGGAGGGAACTGGGAGGAACTGGGAGGGAACTGGGAGGGACTGGGACAAACTGGGAGGGACTGGGACAAACTGGGAGGAACTGGGACAGATGGGCTTTGTTACTGGGAAGGACTGGGAGGAAACTGGGATGGACTGGGTTTACTGGTTTATACTGGAGGGGCGCTGGGAGGAACTGGGAGGGAACTGGGATAGAGCGGCTTTGTACTGGGAGGGACTGGGACAGACTGGGAGGGACTGGGAGAGAGAACCTTTGTTACTGGGACAGACTGGGAGGGACTGGGAGCTGTAACTGGGAGGGACTGGGAGGGACTGGGACAAACTGGGAGGGACTGGGAGCTGTAACTGGGAGGGACTGGGAGCACTGGGAGGGACTGGGATGGACCCGGGGAGGGTACTGGGAGGGACTGGGACAACGGGGCTTTGTACTGGGAGCACTGGGAGGGACTGGGGGAGGTTACTGGGAGGGACTGGGAGCTGTTACTGGGAGGGACTGGGACAACGGGGCTTTGTACTGGGAGCACTGGGAGGGACTGGGGGAGGTTACTGGACAGACTGGGACAAGGGGGCTTTGTTACTGGGAGCACTGGGATGGGCTGGGGGCGACTGGGAGCTACTGGGATGGACTGGGAGCTGTAACTGGGAGCTGGGACTGGGAGGGACTGGGAGCTGTAACTGGGAGCTACTGGGAGGGACTGGGAGCTGTTACTGGGAGCTACTGGGAGCTGGGACTGGGAGCTGGGACTGGGAGGGACTGGGAGCGACTGGGAGCTGTTACTGGGAGGCACTGGGAGGGACTGGGAGCTGTTACTGGGAGGGACTGGGAGGGACTGGGAGCTGTAACTGGGAGGCACTGGGAGCTGTTACTGGGAGGGACTGGGAGGCACTGGGAGCTGTAACTGGGAGGCACTGGGAGCTGTTACTGGGAGGGACTGGGAGGCACTGGGAGCTGTAACTGGGAGGCACTGGGAGGGACTGGGAGCTGTTACTGGGAGGGACTGGGAGCTGTAACTGGGAGGCACTGGGAGCTGTTACTGGGAGGGACTGGGAGCTGTTACTGGGAGGGACTGGGAGGGACTGGGAGCTGTTACTGGGAGGCACTGGGAGGGACTGGGAGGGACTGGGAGGGACTGGGAGCTGTTACTGGGAGGGACTGGGAGCTGTAACTGGGAGGCACTGGGAGCTGTAACTGGGAGGCACTGGGAGGGACTGGGAGCTGTTACTGGGAGGGACTGGGAGGCACTGGGAGCTGTTACTGGGAGGGACTGGGAGGCACTGGGAGCTGTAACTGGGAGGCACTGGGAGCTGTTACTGGGAGGGACTGGGAGGCACTGGGAGCTGTAACTGGGAGGCACTGGGAGGGACTGGGAGCTGTTACTGGGAGGGACTGGGAGGGACTGGGAGCTGTTACTGGGAGGCACTGGGAGGCACTGGGAGGGACTGGGAGGGACTGGGAGCTGTTACTGGGAGGGACTGGGAGCTGTTACTGGGAGGGACTGGGAGCTGTAACTGGGAGGCACTGGGAGCTGTAACTGGGAGGCACTGGGAGGGACTGGGAGCTGTTACTGGGAGGGACTGGGAGGGACTGGGAGCTGTTACTGGGAGGCACTGGGAGGGACTGGGAGCTGTTACTGGGAGCGACTGGGAGGGACTGGGAGCTGTTACTGGGAGGGACTGGGAGGGACTGGGAGCTGTTACTGGGAGGGACTGGGAGCTGTAACTGGGAGGGACTGGGAGCTGTAACTGGGAGGCACTGGGAGTTGGGACTGGGAGGGACTGGGAGGACCCCGGGGGTCACTGGGACAGAGGGCACTTTGTTACTGGGAGCACTGGGAGGGACTGGGAGCTGTTACTGGGAGGCACTGGGAGGCACTGGGAGGTCCCCGGGGTCACTGGGACAGAGGGCATTTCGTTACTGGGAGCACTGGGAGGGACTGGGGCCGTTCCCAGTCCCTTACTGGGAGGGGGCGGGGCCCAGGGCCGTTCCCAGTCTGGAACTGGTCCGGTACTGGTGTAACTGGGAGGGGGCGTGGCCCAGGACTCTCCCCAGTCCGTTACTGGGAGGGGGCGTGGCCCGGGACCTCCCCAGTCCGTTACTGGTCCGTTACTCGTCCCTTACTGGTGTAACTGGGAGGGGGCGTGGCCCGGGACTCTCCCCAGTCCGTTACTGGGAGGGGGCGTGGCTCGGGACCTCCCCAGTCCGTTACTGGTCCGTTACTGGTCCGTTACTGGTGTAACTGGGAGGGGGCGTGGCCCAGGACTCTCCCCAGTCCGTTACTGGGAGGGGGCGTGGCTCGGGACCTCCCCAGTCCGTTACTGGTCCGTTACTCGTCCCTTACTGGTGTAACTGGGAGGGGGCGTGGCCCGGGACTCTCCCCAGTCCGTTACTGGGAGGGGGCGTGGCTCGGGACCTCCCCAGTCCGTTACTGGTCCGTTACTCGTCCCTTACTGGTGTAACTGGGAGGGGGCGGGGCCTGAGACCCTCCCCAGTCCCTTACTGGTGTAACTGGGAGGGGGCGTGGCCTGAGACCCTCCCCAGTCCCTTACTGGTCTAACTGGGAGGGGGCGTGGCCCGGGACCCTCCCCAGTCCCTTACTGGTGTAACTGGGAGGGGGCGGGGCCTGGGACCCTCCCCAGTCCCTTACTGGTCTAACTGGGAGGGGGCGTGGCCCGGGACCCTCCCCAGTCCCTTACTGGTGTAACTGGGAGGGGGCGGGGCCTAGGACCCTCTCCAGTCCCTTACTGGTGTAACTGGGAGGGGGCGGGGCCCGGGACCCTCCCCGGTCCCTTACTGGTCCGTTACTGGTGTAACTGGGAGGGGGCGTGGCCCAGGGCCATTCCCAGTCCCTAACTGGTGCAACTAGTCCGGTACTGGTGGAACTGGGAGGGGGCGGGGCCTGCGACCCTCCCCAGTCCGGTACTGGTCGGTTACTGGTCACTTACTGGTGAAACTGGGAGGGGGCGTGGCCCGGGACCCTCCCCAGTACCTTACTGGTGTTACTGGTCCGTTACTGGTGTAACTGGGAGGGGGCGGGGCCCGGGACTCTGCCCAATCCGGTACTGGTCCGTTACTGGTGTAACTGGGAGGGGGCGGGGCCCGGGGCCATTCCCAGTCCCTTACTGGTCCGTTACTGGTGTAACTGGGAGGGGGCGGGGCCCGGGACTCTGCCCAATCCGGTACTGGTCCGTTACTGGTGTAACTGGGAGGGGGCGTGGCCCGGGGCCATTCCCAGTCCCTTACTGGTCCGTTACTGGTGTAACTGGGAGGGGGCGGGGCCCGGGACTCTGCCCAATCCGGTACTGGTCCGTTACTGGTGTAACTGGGAGGGGGCGTGGCCCGGGGCCATTCCCAGTCCCTTACTGGTCCGTTACTGGTGTAACTGGGAGGGGGCGTGGCCCGGGGCCATTCCCAGTCCCTTACTGGTCCCTTACTGGTGTAACTGGGAGGGGGCGCGGTCCGGGGCCATTCCCAGTCCCTTACTGGTCCGTTACTCGTCCCTTACTGGTGTAACTGGTCCGGTACTGGTCCGGTACTGGTGGAAAGGGGAGGGGGCGTGGCCTGTGCCCACCCCCGATGACGTCACCGCTATAAATAGCCCCGGGCCGGACCCGCGCGGGGGGAGCCGGAGCGCCCGGGCAGGTACTGGGCAAACTGGGCCAAACTGGGACGGACTGGGGGGGACTGGGAGGGACTGGGGGGGACTGGGGAACACTGGGGGGACTGGGATGAACTGGGATGAACTGGGAGGGATTGGGGGGGGGCAGGGCCGGGCACCCCCCCGCGACCTCGGGGTGACCTTGGAGGGGAGGGGCCGCTCCCAGTGACTCCCAGTAACGCCCAGTAACAACCAGTGACTCCCAGTAAGTCCCAGTAAGCCCCAATAACAGCCAGTGACTCCCAGTAACCCCTGAGGGGCTCCACCAGTGACTCCCAGTAACTCCCAGTAACTCCCAGTAACAACCAGTAACCCCTGAGGGGCTGCACCAGTGACTCCCAGTAACTCCCAGTGACTCCCAGTAACTCCCAGTAACCCCTGAGGGGCTGCACCAGTAACTCCCAGTGACTCCCAGTAACAACCAGTAACCCCTGAGGGGCTGCACCAGTAACTCCCAGTAACTCCCAGTAACTCCCAGTAACTCCCAGTAACCCCTGAGGGGCTGCACCAGTAACTCCCAGTAACTCCCAGTGACTCCCAGTAACTCCCAGTGACTCCCAGTAACCCCTGAGGGGCTGCACCAGTAACTCCCAGTAACTCCCAGTAACTCCCAGTAACTCCCAGTAACTCCCCCAGTAACTCCCAGTAACTCCCAGTAACTCCCAGTATCTCCCCCAGTAACTCCCAGTGACTCCCAGTAACTCCCAGTAACTCCCAGTAACTCCCCCAGTAACTCCCAGTGACTCCCAGTAAGCCCCAGTAACCCCTGAGGGGCTCCACCAGTAACTCCCAGTAACTCCCCCAGTAACTCCCAGTAACTCCCAGTAACTCCCAGTAACTCCCAGTAACTCCCAGTAACCCCTGAGGGGCTGCACCAGTAACTCCCAGTAACTCCCAGTAACTCCCAGTAACCCCTGAGGGGCTGCACCAGTAACTCCCAGTAACTCCCAGTAACTCCCAGTAACTCCCCCAGTAACTCCCAGTAACTCCCCCAGTAACTCCCAGTAACTCCCAGTAACTCCCCCAGTAACTCCCAGTGACTCCCAGTAACTCCCAGTGACTCCCAGTAACTCCCAGTGACTCCCAGTAACTCCCAGTGACTCCCAGTGACTCCCAGTAACTCCCCCAGTAACTCCCCCAGTAACTCCCAGTAACTCCCCAAGTGACTCCCAGTGACTCCCCCAGTAACTCCCAGTAACAACCAGTAACTCCCAGTGACTCCCAGTAACTCCCCCAGTAACTCCCCCAGTAACTCCCAGTAACTCCCAGTGACTCCCAGTAACTCCCCCAGTAACTCCCAGTAACTCCCAGTAACTCCCAGTAACAACCAGTAACTCCCAGTGACTCCCAGTAACTCCCCCAGTAACTCCCAGTAACTCCCAGTAACTCCCCCAGTAACTCCCAGTAACTCCCCCAGTAACTCCCAGTAACAACCAGTAACTCCCAGTAACTCCCAGTAACTCCCCCAGTAACTCCCAGTAACTCCCAGTAACTCCCAGTAACAACCAGTAACTCCCAGTAACTCCCAGTAACTCCCAGTAACTCCCAGTAACTCCCAGTAACCCCTGAGGGGCTGCACCAGTAACTCCCAGTAACTCCCAGTAACTCCCAGTGACTCCCAGTAACTCCCAGTAACTCCCAGTAACCCCTGAGGTGCTGCACCAGTGACTCCCAGTGACTCCCAGTAACTCCCAGTAACTCCCAGTAACTCCCAGTAACCCCTGAGGGGCTGCACCAGTGACTCCCAGTAACTCCCAGTGACTCCCAGTGACTCCCAGTAACCCCTGAGGGGCTGCACCAGTGACTCCCAGTAACCCCTGAGGGGCTGCACCAGTGACTCCCAGTAACTCCCAGTAACTCCCAGTAACTCCCTGTAACTCCCAGTAACTCCCAGTAACTCCCAGTAACCCCTGAGGGGCTGCACCAGTAACTCCCAGTGACTCCCAGTAACTCCCAGTGACTCCCAGTAACTCCCAGTAACCCCTGAGGGGCTGCACCAGTGACTCCCAGTAACTCCCAGTGACTCCCAGTAACCCCTGAGGGGCTGCACCAGTGACTCCCAGTAACTCCCAGTAACTCCCAGTGACTCCCAGTAACTCCCAGTAACTCCCCCAGTAACTCCCCCAGTAACTCCCAGTAACTCCCAGTAACTCCCCAGTAACTCCCAGTGACTCCCAGTAACTCCCCCAGTGACTCCCAGTAACTCCCAGTGACTCCCAGTAACTCCCCCAGTAACTCCCAGTAACTCCCAGTAACTCCCAGTGACTCCCAGTGACTCCCAGTAACTCCCAGTAACAACCAGTAACCCCTGAGGGGCTGCACCAGTGACTCCCAGTAACTCCCAGTAACTCCCAGTAACCCCTGAGGTGCTGCACCAGTGACTCCCAGTAACTCCCAGTAACTCCCAGTAACCCCTGAGGGGCTGCACCAGTAACTCCCAGTAACTCCCAGTGACTCCCAGTGACTCCCAGTAACCCCTGAGGGGCTGCACCAGTAACTCCCAGTAACAACCAGTAACTCCCAGTAACTCCCAGTAACTCCCAGTGACTCCCAGTAACCCCTGAGGGGCTGCACCAGTGACTCCCAGTAACTCCCAGTGACTCCCAGTAACTCCCCCAGTAACTCCCAGTAACTCCCCCAGTAACAACCAGTAACCCCTGAGGGGCTGCACCAGTGACTCCCAGTAACTCCCAGTGACTCCCAGTAACTCCCCCAGTAACTCCCAGTAACCCCCAGTAACTCCCAGTAACCCCTGAGGGGCTGCACCAGTAACTCCCAGTGACTCCCAGTAACTCCCAGTGACTCCCAGTAACTCCCAGTAACTCCCAGTAACCCCTGAGGGGCTGCACCAGTGACTCCCAGTAACTCCCAGTAACTCCCAGTAACTCCCAGTAACTCCCAGTAACTCCCAGTAACCCCTGAGGGGCTGCACCAGTAACTCCCAGTGACTCCCAGTAACTCCCAGTGACTCCCAGTAACTCCCAGTAACCCCTGAGGGGCTGCACCAGTGACTCCCAGTAACTCCCAGTGACTCCCAGTAACCCCTGAGGGGCTGCACCAGTAACTCCCAGTAACTCCCAGTAACCCCTGAGGGGCTGCACCAGTAACTCCCAGTAACTCCCAGTAACTCCCAGTGACTCCCAGTAACTCCCAGTAACTCCCAGTAACCCCTGAGGGGCTGCACCAGTAACTCCCAGTGACTCCCAGTGACTCCCAGTAACTCCCAGTAACTCCCCCAGTAACTCCCCCAGTAACTCCCAGTAACTCCCAGTAACTCCCAGTAACTCCCCAGTAACTCCCAGTGACTCCCAGTAACTCCCCCAGTGACTCCCAGTAACTCCCAGTGACTCCCAGTAACTCCCCCAGTAACTCCCAGTAACTCCCAGTAACTCCCAGTGACTCCCAGTGACTCCCAGTGACTCCCAGTAACTCCCAGTAACAACCAGTAACCCCTGAGGGGCTGCACCAGTAACTCCCAGTAACTCTCCCAGTAACTCCCAGTAACTCCCAGTAAGCCCCAGTAACCCCTGAGGGGCTGCACCAGTAACTCCCAGTAACTCCCAGTGACTCCCAGTGACTCCCAGTAACCCCTGAGGGGCTGCACCAGTAACTCCCAGTAACAACCAGTAACTCCCAGTAACTCCCAGTAACTCCCAGTGACTCCCAGTAACCCCTGAGGGGCTGCACCAGTGACTCCCAGTAACTCCCAGTGACTCCCAGTAACCCCTGAGGGGCTGCACCAGTGACTCCCAGTAACTCCCAGTGACTCCCAGTGACTCCCAGTAACCCCTGAGGGGCTGCACCAGTGACTCCCAGTAACTCCCAGTGACTCCCAGTGACTCCCAGTAACCCCTGAGGGGCTGCACCAGTAACTCCCAGTAACTCCCAGTGACTCCCAGTAACTCCCAGTGACTCCCCGTAACCCCTGAGAGGCTGCACCAGTAACTCCCAGTAACTCCCAGTGACTCCCACTCTGCCCCAGTCTGTCCCAGTTCAAACCAGTTTAACCCAGTCCACGCCTGGATTTTCCACAATTTCCTCCTTTTTTTTTCCCATTCCCCCCCAATTTTCCCCAAATTTTCCAAATTTTCCCCAAATTTTTCCCCAATTTTTCCCTTTTTTCCAAATTTCCCCAAAATTTCCCCAAAATTTCCCCAAATTTTCCAAAAATTTTCCCAAAATTTCCCCCAAAATTTTTCCAATTTTCCTCACATTTCCCCCAAATTTCCCCCAAATTTTCTCAAAATTTTCCCGAATTTTCCCCAAAATTTCATCAAATTTTCCCAAATATTCCAAAAATTCCCCCAAATTTTTCCCCATTTCCTTCAAATTTCCCCTCAATTTTCCCCCTAATTTTCCCTTTTTTAAAATAATTTTTTTTCAAATTTTCCCCAAATTTTCTTTTTTTCCCCAAATTTTCTCTGATTTTTCCTAATTTTTCTTAAATTTCCCTTTTTTGTTTTCTTGGATTTTCCCCCCAAATTGGGAAAAATTGGAGTAAAATTGGGGAAATTTGGGGGAAAATTTGTGGAAAATTTGGGGGGAAATTGGGAAAATATTTGGGAAAAAATTGAGGAATTTGGGAGAAAATGGTGAAAAAATTGGGGGAAATTTGAAGGAAATTTGGGGAAAAATTGGGGGAAAATTGGGGAAAATGGGTGGAAAATTGGGGGAATTTTGGGAAAAATTTGGGGGAAAAAGGGAAAAATGGGGAAAATAGGGAAACTTTGGGTGAAATTGTTGGAAATTGGGGAAAAATGGCGGAAAAATGGGTGGAATTTGGCAAAAAAAAAAAGGGAAAAACAGGGGGGATGGTGAGAAATGGGGGGGAGGGGAAAATGGGGAAAATTTGGGGGAAATTGGGAAAAATTGGGGGAATTTTGGGAAATTTTGGGGAAAAAATTGGGAGGAATTTGGGGGAAATTTTGGAGAATTTGGGCGGAATTCGGGGGGATTTGGGGAAAATTTGGGGAGAATTTGGGGAAATTTGGGGGGAATTTCCGGGAAAATGTGGGGGAATTTGGGGAGATTCGGGGGAAATTTGGGGAAAATTTGGGGGAATTTTGGGAAAATTTGGGGGAATTTTGGGAAAACTCGGGGGGAATTTGGGGGAAAATTTGGGGGAAATTTTTGGGAAATTTAGGGGAAATTTGGGAGGATTGGGGGAAATTTGGGGAGAATTTGGGGAAATTCGGGGAAATTTGGGGGGAAATTGGGGAATTCGTGGGAAATTCGGGGGAGATTTGGGAAAAATTTAGGGGAAATTTGGGGCGAATTTGGGGGAAAATTTGGGGGAATTTGGGTGGAATTTGGGGAAATTCAGGGGAAATTTGGGGAATTTAGGGCGAATTCGGGGGAAATTGGGAGAATTTGGGGGGAGTTTGGCGGAAATTTTGGGGAAATTTCGGGAAATTTGTGGGAGTTTTGGGTGAATTTGGGGGAAAATTGGGGGAATTTGGGGGGAATTTGGTGAAATTTGGGGAGGATTTGTGGGAAATTTGGGGGAATTTGGGGGAAATTCAGGGAAAATTTGGGGGAAGTTTGGGAAAATTTGGGGAAATTTGGGGAATTTGGGGAAAATTTGGTGAATTTGGGGGAAATTGGGGGAATTTGGGGAATTTTTGGGAAATTCGGGAAAATTTGGGGAAAATGTGGGGGAATTTTGGGGAAAATTTGGGGAAAATTTTGGGGAAATTTGGGGGAAATTGGAAGATAATTGGGAAAATGGAGAAGTTTGGGGGAAGTTTTGGGAGAAATTGGGAAAAAATGTGGGAAATTTGGGAAAATTTATGGGAATTTGGGGAAAAATTGGGGAAAATTTGAAAAAATTGGGAAAAAAAATTGAAGAAAAGTGGGAAAAAATGGGGAAAATTTCCGGGAAATTTTTGGGAAATTTGGGGGAATTTGGGGGAAATTTGGGAAAAAATTGGGGGAATTTTTGGGGAATTTGGGGGAAATTTGGGGAAAATTTGGGGGAAATTTGGGGGAAATTCGGGGAAAATTTGGGGGATGTTTGGGAAAGTTTGGGGAAATTTGGGGAAATTTTGGGAATTTGGGGAGAATTTGGTGAATTTTGGGGAAATTTGGGAAAATTCGGAGGAATTTGGGGGGAATTCGGGGGAAATTCGGGGAATTTTGGGGGAAAATTTGGGGAAATTTCGGGAAATTTGGGGAATTTGTGGGGAATTTTGGGGAATTTGGGGGAATTTGTGGGAATTTGTGGAATTTTGGGAAAATTTGGGGGAATTTGGGGGATTTTGGGGAATTGGGGTCATGCCTGACGCTGTCCCCCCGCAGGTGCGGCGGCGATGGCGCCCGGCACGGCCAGGACAGGTGAGGCCGAGGGGGGGCGGTGACGTCATCGATGACGTCATCGGGCGTGGTGGGTGTGGTGCCGTCGATGACGTCATTGACGGAGCCCCGCCCCCCTCCCCCCCGCAGAGCCGGACAAGACGGAGTGGGACCGGTTCGAGTACGGTGAGTGGGGGAGGGGCGGGGCGAGGGGCGTGGCCAGGTGTGCCCAGGTGTGCCCAGGTGTGCCCAGGTGTGCCCAGATGTGCCCAGGTGTGACCAGGTGTGCCCAGGTGTGCCCAGGTGTGCCCCAGGTGTGCCCAGGTGTGCCCAGGTGTGCCCAGGTGTGCCCAGGTGTGCCCCAGGTGTGCCCCAGGTGTATCCCAGGTGTGCCCAGGTGTGCCCCAGGTGTGCCCAGGTGTGCCCAGGTGTGCCCAGGTGTGCCCCAGGTGTGCTCAGGTGTGCCCAGGTGTGCCCAGGTGTGCCCCAGGTGTGCCCCAGCTGTGCCCAGGTGTGCCCAGGTGTGCTCAGGTGTGCCCAGCTGTGCCCAGGTGTGCCCAGGTACCCCCAGGTGTGCCCAGGTGTGCCCAGGTGTGCCCCAGGTACCCCCAGCTGTGCCCCAGGTGTGCCCAGGTGTGCCCAGGTGTGCCCAGGTACTCCCAGGTGTGCCCAGGTGTGCCCAGGTGTGCCCAGGTACCCCCAGGTGTGCCCAGGTGTGCCCCAGGTGTGCCCCAGGTGTGCCCCAGGTGTGCCCAGGTGTGCCCCAGGTTCCCCCAGGTGTGCCCCAGCTGTGCCCAGGTGTGCCCCAGGTTCCCCCAGGTGTGCCCCAGCTGTGCCCAGGTGTGCACAGGTACCCCCAGGTGTGCCCCAGGTGTGCCCAGGTGTGCCCCAGGTGTGCCCCAGGTGTATCCCAGGTGTGCCCCAGGTGTGCCCAGGTGTGCCCAGGTGTGCCCAGGTGTGCCCCAGGTGTGCCCCAGCTGTGCCCAGGTGTGACCAGGTGTGCCCCAGGTGTGTCCAGGTGTCCCAGGTGTCACTTTGGGGTGTCCCAGGTGTGTTTGGGGTGTCCCAGGTGTCATTTTGGGGTGTCCCAGGTGTGTTTGGGGTGTCCCAGGTGTGTCCCAGGTGTCATTTTGGGGTGTCCCAGGTGGTTTTGGGGCTGGTTTGGGCTGGTTTTGGTGCTTTGGGGCTCTCACCTGTCCCAGGTGTGGTTTTGGGGCTGGTTTTGGGGTGTTTGGGGCTGGTTTTGGGGTAGATTTGGGTGGTTTTGGGGTCCCAGGTGGGTTTTGGGGCTGCTTTTGGTGGGTTTGGAGTCTCACCTGTCCCAGGTGTGTCCCAGGTGTGTTTTGGGGCTGGTTTTGGTGGGTTTGGGGTGTTTTGGGCTCTCTCCTGTCCCAGCTGCATTTTTGGGATGTCCCAGGTGGGTTTTGGGGCTGCTTTTGGGCTGGATTTGGGTGTTTTTGGGGTGTCCCAGGTGGATTTTTTGGGGTGTCCCAGGTGTGTTTTGGGGCTGTTTTGGGCTCTCACCTGTCCCAGGTGGGTTTTGGGGTGGATTTGGGCTATTTTGGGGATGTTTGGGGCTGGTTTTGGGCTCTCACCTGTCCCAGGTGTGTCCCAGGTGCATTTTTGGGATGTCCCAGGTGTGTTTTGGGGTGGGTTTGGGCTATTTTGGGGCTGTTTGGGGCTGGTTTGGACTCTCACCTGTCCCAGGTGTATTTTTGGGGTGTCCCAGGTGTGGTTTTGGGGCTGCTTTTGGTGGGTTTGGGCTCTCACCTGTCCCAGGTGTGTCCCAGGTGCATTTTTGGGATGTCCCAGGTGTGTTTTGGGGTGGGTTTGGGTGTTTTGGGCTCTCACCTGTCCCAGGTGTGGTTTTGGTGCTTTTGGGCTGGATTTGGTTGGTTTTGGGGTGTCCCAGGTGGGTTTTGGGCTGGTTTTGGGGTGTTTGGGGCTCTCACCTGTCCCAGGTGGGTTTTGGGCTGGTCTTGGGCTCTCACCTGTCCCAGGTGAATTTTTTGGGATGTCCCAGGTGGATTTTGGGCTGGTTTTGGCTGATTTGGTGGTTTTGGGCTCTCACCTGTCCCAGGTGTGGTTTTGGGGTGTCCCAGGTGGTTTTGGGCTGGTTTTGGGCTGCTTTGGGCTATTTGGGGTGGTTTTGGGTGGTTTTGGTGCTTTTGGTCTCTCACCTGTCCCAGGTGCATTTTTTGGGATGTCCCAGGTGGGTTTTTGGGCTGGTTTTGGGCTGATTTTTGGGTGTTTGGGTATTTTGGGGCTATTTTGGGTTGTTTTGGGCTGGTTGGGGCTGGTTTTGGGCTGTTTTGGGACTGATTTTTGGGTGCTTTGGGCCATTTTTGGGCTGGTTTTGGGGTGGTTTGGGTGTTTGGGGCTGATTTTGGTGTTTTGGGGTGTTTTTGGGGCCGTTTTGGGGCTGTTTTGGGTGGTTTTTGGGCCACTTTTTGGGCTGGTTTTCGCTGTTTTGGTGGTTTTGGCCATTTTTGGGCCGTTTTTGTTCTGATTTTGGTGGTTTTGGGTGTTTTGGGCCGTTTTTGTTCTGATTTTGGTGTTTTTGGCCATTTTTGGGGCCGTTTTTGTTCTGATTTTGGTGGTTTTGGGTGTTTTTGGGGCAGTTTTTGTTCTGATTTTGGTGTTTTTGGGTGTTTTGGGGCCGTTTTTTGTTCTGATTTTGGTGTTTTTGGGCTGTTTTGGGCCGTTTTTGTTCTGATTTTGGTGTTTTTGGGTGTTTTGGGGCCGTTTTTGTTCTGATTTTGGTGGTTTTTGGCCATTTTTGGGGCCGTTTTTTGTTCTGATTTTGGTGGTTTTGGGCCATTTTTGGGGCCATTTTTGTTCTGATTTTGGTGGTTTTGGGGCCGTTTTTGTTCTGATTTTGGTGATTTTGGCCATTTTTGGGCCGTTTTTGTTCTGATTTTGGTGGTTTTGGGTGTTTTGGCCGGTTTTGGGCTGATTTTGGTGGTTTTGGCCGTTTTGGGGCTGGTTTTGTTCTGATTTTGGTGGTTTTGGGTGTTTGGGGCCGTTTTTGGTCTGATTTTGGTGGTTTTGGCTATTTTTGGTGCAGTTTTTGTTCTGATTTTGGTGGTTTTGGGTGTTTTGGGCCGTTTTTGGTCTGATTTTGGTGGTTTTGGGGCCGTTTTTGTTCTGATTTTGGTGGTTTTGGGCTGTTTTGGGCCGTTTTTGTTCTGATTTTGGTGGTTTTGGCCGTTTTTGTGCTGTTTTTGTTCTGATTTTGGTGTTTTTGGGTGTTTTGGGCCGTTTTTGTTCTGATTTTGGTGGTTTTGGGTGTTTTGGGGCCATTTTTGTTCTGATTTTGGTGGGTTTTGGGTGTTTTGGGCCGTTTTTGTTCTGATTTTGGTGGTTTTGGGCCGTTTTTTGTTCTGATTTTGGTGTTTTTGGGTGTTTTGGGGCCATTTTTGTTCTGATTTTGGTGTTTTTGGGTGTTTTGGGCCGTTTTTGTTCTGATTTTGGTGGTTTTGGCCCTTTTGGGGCCATTTTTGTTCTGATTTTGGTGGTTTTTGGGCCATTTTTGGGCCGTTTTTGTTCTGATTTTGGTGGTTTTGGGGCCGTTTTTGTTCTGATTTTGGTGGTTTTGGCCGTTTTTGGGCCGTTTTTGTTCTGATTTTGGTGGTTTTGGGTCTCTCCCCTCCCAGATTACGACTCTCTGCGCCTCGGGGGTCTCATCGTGGCCGGGATCTTCTGCGTGCTGGGGATCCTCCTCGTCCTCAGTGAGACCCCAAAATCCCCCAAAATCCCCCCAAAAATCATCCCCAAAAATGATCCCAAAATCTTCTGCGTGCTGGGGATCCTCCTCGTCCTCAGTGAGACCCCAAAATCCCCCCAAAATCATCCCCAAAATCCCCCCAAAATATCCCAGATATTCCCTGAATGATCCCAAAATTATTCCAAAAATATCCCCCAAAAAAAGCCCCAAAATATCCCCCAAAAAATACAAAAAAATTCCCCCAAAATGTCAAAAATATCCCCAAAAAAAATCCCCAAAAATATCCCCAAAAATATCCCAAAATATCCTGAAAGAATCCCAAACAATCCCAAAAAAGTCCCAAAAAAATGTCCCAAAAAATATCCCAAAAATATCCCAAAAAATCCCCCAAAAATTCCCCAAAAAAATCCCAAAAAATCCCAAAAATATCCCCAAAATATCCCCAAAATATCTCAAAAATATCCAAAAAAATCCCCCAAAAAATCCCGAAAAAAAACCCCAAAATATCCCAAAAATATTCCAAAAAATCCCCCAAAAAAATCCCGAAAAAAATCCCAAACAATCCCAAAAAATATCCCAAAAAATATCCCCAAAATATCCCAAAAATATCCCAAAAAAATCCCAAACAATCCCAAAAAAGTCCCAAAAAATGTCCCAAAAATATCCCAAAAAATCCCAAAATTTCCCATTAAAAATCCCATTAAAATTCCCAAAAATATCCCAAAATGATCCTAAAAAAATCCCCCCAAATGATCCCAAAATCCCCCAAAATGATCCCAAAATTCCCCAAAATTCCCCAAAATCCCCCAAAATTTTCTCCAAAATGTCCCAAACAAGTCCTAAAAAAAAATCCCAAAAATCTCCCCAAAAAATCTCAAAATTTATCCCCAAAAATCCCAAATTTATCCCAAATTCCCTTCCAGTTCCCTCCCACTTTGTCCCAGTCCCTCCCAGTCCCTCCCAGTCCCTCCCAGTCCCTCCCAGTTCCATTCCCAGTCCCTCCCAGTATAAACCAGTAACCCTCAACCCCCCCCTTTAACCCTTTCCCAGTTCCCTTCCAGTCCCTCCCAGTACAAACCAGTATAAACCAGTTCCCGCCGTCCCATTCCCAGTCCATCCCAGTATAAACCAGTCCCATCCAAGCTTATCCCAGTCTCTCCCAGTTCCCTCCCAGTCCCTCCCAGTCCCTCCCAGTTCCCTCCCAGTCCATCCCAGTTCCCTCCCAGTTCCCTCCCAGTTTGTCCCAGTCCCTCCCAGTTCCCCCCACTGACTCCCCTCCCCTCCCCCCCCAGGTCGTCACTGCCGCTGCAAGTTCAACCAACAGCCCAAGTAACTGGGGATACTGGTTTATACTGGGAGGGACTGGGAGGGACTGGGAGGGAACTGGGAGATACTGGTTTATACTGGGAGGAACTGGGAGGGACTGGGGGTGGTTACTGGTTCTAACTGGTTCTAACTGGTCCGTACTGGTCCGTACTGGTCCATATTGGTCCATACTGGTCCATATTGGTCCATACTGGTCCATATTGGTCCATACTGGTCCGTACTGGTCCGTACTGGTCCGTACTGGTCCATACTGGTCCGTACTGGTCCATACTGGTCCATACTGGTCCATACTGGTCCATATTGGTCCATACTGGTCCGTACTGGTCTCTAACTGGTCCATACCAGTCCATACCGGTCCATACTGGTCCATACTGGTCCATACTGGTCCATACTGGTCCGTACTGGTCCGTACTGGTCCATACTGGTCCATACTGGTCCGTACTGGTCCATACTGGTCCATACTGGTCCATACTGGTCCGTACTGGTCCATACTGGTCCATACTGGTCCATACTGGTCCGTACTGGTCCATACTGGTCCATACTGGTCCATACTGGTCCATACTGGTCCATCTTGGTCCATACTGGTCCGTACTGGTCCGTACTGGTCTCTAACTGGTCCGTACTGATCCATACTGGTCCATACTGGTCCATACTGGTTTATACTGGTCCATACCGGTCCGTACTGGTCCATACTGGTCCATACTGGTCCATACTGGTCCGTACTGGTCCATACTGGTCCGTACTGGTCTCTAACTGGTCCATACTGGTCCATACTGGTCCATACTGGTCCATACTGGTCTCTAACTGGTCGATACTGGTCCGTACTGGTCCATACTGGTCCATACTGGTCCGTACTGGTCTCTAACTGGTCCGTACTGGTCCATACTGGTCTCTAACTGGTCCATACTGGTCCATACTGGTCCCGTACTGGTCTCTAACTGGTCCATACTGGTCCGTACTGGTCCATACTGGTCCATA
>NW_028167305.1:0-1000 GCF_963513975.1 Fringilla coelebs | reverse complement strand
CGTGTAGGCGACAAGAGACGCATTAGACGGGCATCCGGAGCTGTCCGAAGGTAAGCGCCTGTTCCCGGCCTCTTTCGGCACAAGCCCCCGCTCCGGAGCGCACCGCGGCCGGCCGGAGGCTCTCTGCCGGCGAAGGTGCCTCGTCTCCGGCAAGGAAGCCTCAGCCGCTTCTCCTGCACACGGAGAGCGTGCTAGCTGCTGAAACGTGAAGAAAGAAGCTGCAGAACACTGGCACTGAGCGTGCAGCTTTCCAGCGGAGAGAAAAAGCTACTTGAACACTCTGCAAGCCTTTCCACTCCCAAAAACATGCACATGGAAGGAGCTGCTGCAAAAGCGATGCTGTGCTCGCTGCTGCTCCTCCTGAAGCTCTGGCTGCTAAATCTGAGGCTTTCCTTCCAATTTCAAGCTGCAAAGCACTTGCTGAATTGCAGGGAAAGTCCGGGAGGCATTTGCTCTGCTGGCACACTTTCTCCTTCCTAGACAGAGTGGAAAAGCTTTTCCCTGCCGTGTAGGCGACAAGAGACGCATTAGACGGCGATCCGGAGCTGTCCGAAGGTAAGCGCCTGTTCCCGGCCTCTTTCGGCACAAGCCCCCGCTCCGGAGCGCACCGCGGCCGGCCGGAGGCTCTCTGCCGGCGAAGGTGCCGCTTCTCCGGCAAGGAAGCCTCAGCCGCTTCTCCTGCACACGGAGAGCGTGCTAGCTGCTGAAACGTGAAGAAAGAAGCTGCAGAACACTGGCACTGAGCGTGCAGCTTTCCAGCGGAGAGAAAAAGCTACTTGAACACTCTGCAAGCCTTTCCACTCCCAAAAACATGCACATGGAAGGAGCTGCTGCAAAAGCGATGCTGTGCTCGCTGCTGCTCCTCCTGAAGCTCTGGCTGCTAAATCTGAGGCTTTCCTTCCAATTTCAAGCTGCAAAGCACTTGCTGAATTGCAGGGAAAGTCCGGGTGGCATTTGCTGTGCTGGCACACTTTCTCCTTCCTAGACAGAGTGGAAAAGC
>NW_028167306.1:0-60410 GCF_963513975.1 Fringilla coelebs | reverse complement strand
GTGTGAGACCCACAGCAATCATCCCAAATTCCCTGAACTCCCAGAATCGCTGTGTCCACGATAGCCTCTGGCCCTATGACACTGGGAAAGGACAGACCAAGTCCAGATGTTTTTTACCCAAAATTAATGACCCAAGTCCCACCAGGGGTATTCAGGAAATGGGAAATTCTGGCCCCAAAAGGCTGAAAAAGCTGAAGAAAACCACCTGGAGCCAGGAGAGACATGGCAAACAGGGAATTAAAGGGCTTTTGCCTTAAAATGAAGACATCAAAATGGAGAAACCCTGAACCCCACAGAGGTGCTCAAAACTGTCCAGAGACAGAGACCCCACCCCCTAAAGCCATCAGGGACCCCCAAAACTACATGGGAATCCCCCAAAACTACCCAGGGATCTCCTCAGCCCTCTGAACATCCCAAACCACAAGGTCCCTATAGGGAGATGGGGGTCCCTGGAAGGGTTTTGGGGCACCTGATAAAAGACACAGAGAAGAGAAATTTTCAGTTGCTCTGAAGGTGCTGGATGGAGCTTAAAGACTAACTGCAGAAAAGCTGAAAGGATGTACAGGTATGCACAAAGGATCACAAGCACAGCTCGAGTCAGTGGACAAATAGGTAATGAGGAATATAGCGGGGTTTTGTCAAGTTACGTAACTGGACGTGCTCAAGGAAAACATTCAAGGAAAGGTCACGTGTAATATGGAAGCATTCTGTGAATATGACCACCAGAGACCCGTTCGTGGTCCCTCCAGGACCATACCCTGTGGCAAAGCTTCACTGCACACATCAGATTAATGGAAAAATCCTTCAGTGTGTCCTGCGCAGATAAAGAACGCCTGCTTTCTAATGCTTCAAATTGTGTTAGAAAGTTTATTTGCCAGCCAATTTTAGTATCGTTCCATCACACAGGCTTACAGATCGAAGGGAGCTGAGAAAGTCCTGTCGGGATTTGGAGGGTTTGGAGTTCCTAGGGGAGATTTGGGGCGTCCATGGGGGAGATTGCGGATCCCAGCTCTCTGCCACTTTAACCACCCCGAGGGCATCCCAAACCAGATGGGGACCCCCTCGACCCTCCTGCACGGCCAAATCCCTTCTAGGACGCCCAGAACCACACCAACCTCCCTCCACCACAAACCTTTCCCTGGGGATCCCAAACAACCTCTCTGAGACCCTCAAAACCACCCCAGTGACCCCCCCACCCCATCCCCAGAACTCCCTGGGCATCTCTCAGCGCCGCCAGACCCGCAAATCCCTCCAGGGTCCCCCATTCATACGCCAGGGCCTCCCTCGGTGCCGCCGGAGCCCACCAACCCCTCCGCGCATGCCCGAACCCCTCCCGCGGACCCCTCCCCTTTCCGGTAGCACCTTCCCCCGCCTTCCCCCTCCCCCCGCCTCCCATTGGCCGCAGCGTCCGTCCTTCCCCGCCCTGAACCAATCAGCGCCCGAGCTCGGAGCGCTGGGGGAAACCAAACGAGAGCGCGGGCGATGGAGCGGCTGAGGCCTGAGGGGTCCGGAGGGGACAGAGGGGGGAATTTGCGGGCTCGAGAGGGCCCCGCGTCACTTCCCGCATACCTCCCGCAGAAGCTCAGCCTGGAGCAGCGAACGGAGCGTCTGGTGCAAAGGAGGTGGGAGAGCAGCCCGGCCTCAAGTGCCGCTCGGGATCCCCAAGTGCCCCCTGGAGGCCCCAATCGGTTTCCCCGTTCCCTCAGTCTTGTCCCGGACTCCAAGTGCTCCCCAGACCCCCAAATGCCGCCCCAGACCCCTAAGCGCCTGCCAATTCCCTCCCTTGCACCAGTGTTCCCCTAGAGCGCCTCGGGGACCCCCAGCCACCCCCCTTGATCCCAGGTGGTAACCCCGGACCCCCCAATGTGTCCATAAGTGCGTCCCGCAGCCCCTCAGATTCCTCCCGAGACCACCAGCCCCGCGGGGTCAGTGCAGAGTCAGCATTTCGGAGGTGCTCGCCCCTCCCCAACCCTCTCCTCCCCCCTCCAGCCACGCCCTGCTCAGGCCCCGCCCCCGCGCGCCGGAAGGGGCGAAACCTCTGCTTGGCTCTGCCGCCTGCAGCTCCGCCCTCGATGACCCCCTCATCCAATGGCGCTTGAGGCGGTGCCAAGGGGAGGGGCCAGCGCTGGACACGCCCCCGGTGGGCAGGGCCCTGCTGGGCTCTGCTGCTCCCCGGGGTTCCCTGCAGGCAGGGCCACCGGGGGGGTCACGTGATCCGTCGGGGCCCTGCAGGGGGCAGGGCCCTGGCAGTCAAGTGACCCACCAGAGGCCCCCATGGCCAATGGGGAGACACTTCTGCAAGCACCAGGGGGCATCTTCACCCCAGGCTGTCTCTCCAGAACCCTTGTGGCAGCATCCACGTTGGAGGCCACGTGACTCCCACAAGACCCTCTGGCCAATGAGGAGCAGCTCTCTGGAGACCCTGCAGGGGGCACTATACTCACAGTCACGTGACTCCCACCATGCCCCGCAGCAAATCAGCAGCAGCTGCTGTGCATCTCTGCACCAGGGGGTGCCATCTGCTGGGAAGCGAGAGTCCCATGAGCCTTTGCTGCAGAAGCCCTTTTGGGGGTCACATGACTGCCTCAGGGCTCTGTGGCATGCGCCATATTGGAAGTCATATGACTCCCAGGATGGCC
This sequence comes from Fringilla coelebs, assembly GCF_963513975.1. Lineage (NCBI taxonomy): Eukaryota > Metazoa > Chordata > Aves > Passeriformes > Fringillidae > Fringilla > Fringilla coelebs. The sequence goes on along the minus strand of NW_028167306.1, from coordinate 57,771 downwards.
TGTGGCCTGCAAGGGAGGTGCTTCCTGAGCCCCTGCACCGGGGAGGGTCCGGCTTGAGGACACGTGACCCCTGTGAGACCCCACAGCCAATCAGGAGCAGTGCATGTGATGCCCTACAGGGGGCGCCGTGGCAGCAACACCTGGGTAAGGAACCAGAGGAGCCCTTGAGGGTCATGGGGGTCACTTGTGGGTCATCAGGTCACTTGAGCATCATGGGGTCACTTGTGGGTCATGGGGGTCACCTGTTGGCCAGGAAGTTACTCGAAGGCTGGGGGCTATTGAGTGTCCTGAGACCCCTTTGTGGGGCTGGAGGGCATTTGTGAGACAGAGGGGTCGCTGGTGGGCCTGGATGTGCCCTTTTGGGCCAGGAGGTCACTGGTGGGGCTAGAGGTGCCCCTGTGGGCTAAGGTTGTCATTTGTGGGCCAGGGGCGGTCACTCGTGGGGCAGGAGGGGCAGTTGTGGGTCAGTGGTCACTTGCGGGACTGAGGGGGCACTTGTGGGTTGGGGAGACACTTCTTGCTCAGGAAGTCTCTTGTGGGGCTGAGGGAACACTTGTGGGACTGCTACCCCCTCTGACATGCAGCTCCCCCTCCCAGGCCCTCTTGGGGACCCCCTCCTCTGGATGCTGCGATGCCACCGCCGGGCTGTAAGGGGACGCCTTCGGTAGGGCATCCCTACCCCCAGATTTCAGGGCTCTGCCCCTGCGCATCTCAGGTCCCTCTAACTCCCCATTTGCTCTCCTTTTTCCCCCCAGGGCCATCGAGACCCTCCTGGAATGCCCACCTGGGCACCCCCAACCCATGATGGGGCCAATAAAGCAATGACACCCCAAAATTGCACCAGGAAGGTGGAGAGATCCCCAAAATGCCCTCCCTTACTTTCCCCACCTTTGAGATTGCCACAAATCCCCTCTTCCCCCCAAGAGCATTTGGGGGGTTCTGGGGGCCCAAAAGTGGCTGTTGGTGGGGTGTCGTGTGTCTCTAAGGGGTCCGTGAGGGTCTGTGGGGTGTTTGGAGGAGCTCTGAGGCTGAGGAAGGGATTTGGGAGGTTTATCGGGAGCACTGGAAATCAGGAGTGGTTGGAAGCGCACTGGGTGTCTTTAGGGCGTCTAGAAGAGGTCTGTGGGATTTTTTGGGGAGACTCTAGGAGTGTTGAGGAAAATCTGTGAAAGATATTGGGGGTCCAGGAAGGGGTTTGGGGGGACCCTTGAGCTTTGGGGAGTCTTTAACGGTCCGGGGGTCTGTAGGATCTTTTTGGGGGCCCAGGAGAGCGCTGGGGGGGGGGGGTCTGTGGGGACTACGAAGTATATAGGGGCGCCTGGGGGCTTATTGGGTGCATCGGGGCGGGGAACCCCCAAACCCGTGGGAGTGGGGCTCACCTGTCTTCTTCACCTTCACACGGCCGACGTGGTGCTGGGGGGTTCTGGTGCCCCTCCGCCCCTGAGGGTGCTGTGGGGGTCATGGGGGGCGTCAGAAGCTCCCACTGAGCCCCCAAAAATCCCTCGTGCCCCCCGCCTCCCATTGGCTGCTGGTTCCGCGCCAGTTTACTCACATCCTGGACTACAACTCCCGAAAGACCGCGGGGCCCCGTAGGATGTCCATAGAGCCAGGACTGCGTTTCCCGTCATGCCCCGTGGCCCCTGAGAGGCCAGCAGAGCCGGGACTGTTCCCCAAGAACCGTCCCAGCTGCTCCCCAAGTGCTTCCCTGAACCGTAAGTACCCCCAGTTTCCCTCTCCTGACCCTCAAGTGCCCCTTAGAGTCCCTCAGGAACTGCCCGATCCCCGTCCCCTGCTTGCTCCCAAAATGCCCCCTGCGTGTCCCCTCGGACCCCCAAGTGCTCTCCAACTGTCTCCCCGGCCCCTGAGTGCTCCGTCAAACCCTTTAATGATCCCGCAAGCACCCCCAGTTGGCCTCCAAGCGCCCTTCGAGTGTCTCCTGGGAATTGGCCTGATGACGACAATGTAGGGAAAGACCCTGACCCTGTTGCAGTGTCAGCAACAGTTCAGCCTTTAATTAAAATTGGAATCAAAACTGCAATCGCCGATGTGGGGGATGGACAAGCCCCCCCCCCTCTTTTTCTTGCCAGTCCCGTGGTCCCTTTCGGAGCTAGGGAAATTGCAGGAAAAACATTCCTGCGTGTTGCACACATCAAAATTTCAGGGGAATCGGGAACAGAGTCTATGTGGGGAGCTTCCCTGACAGGTGCAGGTAAATCCTATCAGATGAAGAACAGGTTGAGAGGACTTTGGGCACCTGGAGTATACGCTCCTGTAGCCCCCCCAAAACCCCCAAGACCCCCTCCATCCCCTACAGACTCCCCGGTAGATCCTAAATAACTTTAGAGTCCCCTCAAAATGCTCCATAGCTCTCCCTCCCCAAATACCCTATAAAACCTCAGGACCCTCCCAAACTTCCTGAGGCTCTCTAAAATAACCCATAGATCTGCCCACTCCCCTGCCCCCCCCCCCCCAAAAGGGGCTACCCCAGGTGGCCACAACTAGTCATGAACTGCCTGAGCCACTTTTTGGGCTGATATGTATGTAGATATACATCTAATAGAGATATAAAATATAATATAAAAAGTGGCCTCCAGGAGAGCTGGGGAGGGTCTTTGTCAGAGGACAGGATGGATGGTAAGGGTTTTCACCTGCCAGAGGGCAGGGTTAGATGGGATATTGGGAATAAATTCCTCCCTGTGAGGGTGGTGAGACCCTGGCACGGGTTGTCCAGAGAAGCTGCAGCTGCTCCATCCCTGGAAGTGTCCAAGGCCAGGTTGGACAGGGCTTGGAGCAACCTGGGATTGTGGAAGATGCCCCTGCCCATGGCAGGGGGTGGATCGAGATGACCTTTGAAGTCCCTTCCAACCCAAACCAGCCTGGGATTCTAAAAGTGGGGGAGGTTTGGGATGGGCGACCTTGGCTGACCCCAGGTGCCCCCCCAGGCTGGTCCATCACTCACGCTTCAGGAAGAGACAGCAAGAGAAAACCGAGGAAAAAGCTTGGGGGGTTGTGAATCCCTCAGGAACTGCTCCAGCCGTTTCCAATCCCTCTGGTGGAGGCACTTGGGGCATGATTCCTTCCCAAGAGTCATCCCAATGGGGTACAAGACAGGTTCTGCCTCTTGATCCAGCCTGTTGTGATCCCTCTGCAGAGCCTTTCTGCCCTCCAGCAGATCCACACTCCCACACAAGTCGGTGTCATTTGTGGACTTAGTTTGACTTTCACTTAATCCCCTTGTCCAGACATCAATAAAGATGTTAAACAGGACTGGACCTAGCCCTGACTCCTGGGGTAACTGGGTGTTATGGATAGAGTGGGAGCTTCAGACAAGCCCTGTCTTAGGCTAAGATTTTTGGCTACAGCTTGAATTAGGTGGCTGGCACCTAAACCACTGTGGCTCGCAAGAATGGCAGATCAGGTATATATAAAATGAGATATTTATTGAATAGACAGGAGGTAATAGAGAAAATGTCTTGAACAGAATTACTTACTACACAGTATAAAACAAAAGTACTAGTTAATTACGTAAAACGGTGCACAACATTAAGGTGCCTATATCAAAACTAGGAAAGAAACAGTATAGATTAGGAGTCAATGTAACTTACCACCAAACGGGCAAGAATGTTAACAGAGTCCTTTCACTCAAGCCTCGAGACAGTAACCACAAAACCAGCATTCTAACTTTGAGGGAAAAGCCCCGCACATTTCCAGGGAATGTGCAGAAGACTTCTACTTTGTGAAAGTTTGGTGTAGCTTTAATAGATTGTAAAGTAGAGTGTCTGTCAGAAATTCCAGCTTACCTTTGCACAATCTTGCTTCCACAGCCAGATGTTTATATTCAGGTAGAAATGTCACTTCCATGGCACACAAATAACCACGAGACAAGTGGTCCTTAGTGATTTATTTCACCAATTAGCGAGCTTCTGTAGCAGGGAACATGTCCTGCTACACTGGCCCCAGCTGGATTTAATTCCATTCCCCACCACTCTCTGGTCTTGGGCATCAGCCAGTTTTTCATGCAGCAAACAGTGCCCCTGTCCAGTCCATGAGCATCCAGCTTCTCCAGTGTCAAAAGCTTTACTGATGTCTATAAATATACATCTACTGCCCTTCCCTCATCTACTGAGTGAGTCATTCTGTCATAGAAAGACCTGCCTTTCCCAAACGTGCACTGTCTGGGCCTGATCCCCTGGTTGCCCTGCACATGCTGTAGGATAGCACTCAGGATGATCTGCTCCATGGCCTTCCCCAGTACAGAGGTTAGGCTGACATGATATGCGGAAAGCCTCTAAAATTCTAAAAGACAAAGTGAGTTATAAAGTAGTTATGTATTTTGTTTTTGGCCGGGCGCACGTGGGATAGTTCTGCAAAGGCGTGCGCATCTACTTGCTCTCAGCATTCTTTTTTATCCTCTAAAATGTTACATATACATTAGGTTTTGCAATACATTTATGCATATTCATTTCCTGGCTCCACCTTGTCCCACATTGTATGCTAATTAACTTGTCAGTCCCTTGCACCTGTGTACTTGTCTCTGGTGGTCATCTTGGGGGTCGCAGGGGGATGAAGTAAGGGGTCTTCATCAGATTTGACCTTCTTACCCCATCTTCTAGTGCATGCTTACTGATCCTTTGGTTACACTCCAAGCCATAAGGTTGGTTTGATTTAGTTCGGGGGTCAGAGGAGCCTTGTTGTCTTGGTAGTCTTGTAACTTTGTCCTGTTTTGATGAACGTCATCCTTCCCTTATCACACATCCTTGCATTCTTTCATGCTGCTCTCACATGTACACCCTGTCCTCCCTCTGCAGGCAGTTAGCACAGTAAAATGCAGGAAATATTAAGCAATATATAGAATCTAAATATCTATTTCTAATCAATATCCCTCTAATTCCTAACCCCATGTCTCAGACAGACCTGGAGCTCTCTGAATCCTCCTTCCAATCCTTCTCATGGAAGGGCATCACATTTGCTGATTTCAAGTCAACGGGAACTCTTTCAGTTTACGAGAGCTGCTGAGAAAGGAGTGAAATAGGCTTGGCCAGCTTGTTCTCCAGCTCCCTCAGGTGCATCTCATTTGTGCCCAGGGACTTATGTGTGTGTGTGTGTCTCATTGGCAGAGCAGATCACTGACTGTTTCCTCCAGTCAGTGGATTCAGGGGCTTCACTCAGCTCCCTGTCACCCACTTCCAGCCCTGGGAGCTGAGCATCCTCAGGACAACTGTGTTTGGTATTAAAGACTGAGCCTTTTCCTCCTCCCTGACATGGCACTGCCCCCTGCACCCAGCAAAGGATGGAGACTTTCATGAGCCCTCCTTTTGCTGCCAAGGGATTTATAGAAACTTTTCTTATTAACTTCAATCACACTGGCCAAATTAAGTTCCAGTTTGGCTTTGGCCCTTGCTATATTTTCTTGCTATATCACCTCACAACATCCTTGTAATCCCCTAAGTTTTCTGCCTCTCCTTCCAGAGGTGACACATGCTCTTTTTTGCCCTGAGTTCCTGCCTAAGTTCTCTCTTTAACGAGGCCATTTTCCCACACTGGCTTGTCTTATGGCACATGGGCACAGCTCCTGGAGCTTTAAAACTTCCTTTTTAAAGAATCTGTACCTTTCCTGGATTCTTTTTCCCTTCAGGACTGCCTCCCAAGGGAATCTGTCAATGGATCTCCTAAAAAGGACAAAATGTGCCCTCCAGCAGTCCAAGGGGGCAGTTCTGCTGCTCCCTCCTTTCTTACCCCACAGTGGAAAACTGTCGTTTGGCGGTTGTTCTGCCCAAGACACTCTTAACTACCACATCACACACCACTGATGGAATCATAGAATCAGAGAATGGTGTGGGTTGTAAGGGACCTGAAAGAGCCTCTACTTCCAACCCTCCTGTCATGGCCAGGGACACATTCCACTAGAGGAAGTTGCTGCAAGCCCTGTCCAAACTGGCCTTGGACACGTCCAGTGATGGGGCAGCCACAGCTTCTCTGGGCAACCTGTGCCAGGACCTCACTACCCTCACAGGGAAGATTTTTTTCTAGAAGCTGGTCTAAACGTGCTCTCAGGGGGAGCCATTCTACCGCATCCTGTCACTCCAGGGCCCATCACCAAGACCCATGGCAGACGCACCAGTCCGGGAGCAGCTCCATGGAGATCCATTGCTACAAGTGGTTACTGTGGGCATGAGCTGAAGCCTGTAGTAGATCCTGTTGCCATGGCAACCACTTGCTGTCTGATTCTGAGGGTCGGTTACCACAGCATTGGCCCAAGAAAAAATTTGGACTGAGTCTTGGCCCAGTTGTGATCCTGGAGTGCTGTGTGTTGGAGACTGAAATATTATAGTTTATGACTTAAACATCTTCATGAAGAACTTTTGCCTATTATAGTAAAATTGTTTTACAAAAGCTGCAGAGAAGACCACCACAGCCTGAATGGGGCCCTGTCTGAGGGCCTACACTGCTCGCTGGTAAAGATACGAGAAAGTAACAACTCAAGGCTGGGGACATTGACAGAGCACAAGCCTAATACCTTCTGAGTGGAGACTGCAGCCCCAGGGCTATCAGCTGCCAGGCTCCAACAGACTCTCACATCAAAGGGGGGGGCAGGGAGAGAGGTTTTGGGTGTGTGATGAAAAAGCCTCTGGTGAGAGGCAGTTAACGCCCATCCTCTGCTGTGCAGGGGAGCTAAGTTGTGGGGCCCCTTCACCCTGGGAGAAGCTGCATCTACATGAAGAACAGAGGGGTGTCATGGCCCACCAAAGCCCACCCCCATTGGGCGTCTGGTAAGGGCTCTGATGGCTTGACCCAGATGCCCAGCCTTCCCAGAGAGAGGTCCTGCAAGAGACAGCTTTCTAGGCGTCTCAGGCAGTCCTTCAGCCACAGGGTAATCTCAGCAAGGGGCAGACAGCTCAGCTCATAGCAGTGATTTCAGCTCTGCCTTGAGAGGTGTACCCTGGCCAACACAGCGACAAAGAGACAGGAGCGCCATATGGCAGTTCCACTGAGGTAGCCTCTATTCCAGCACCCTGCAGAGGAAGCTAGAGATGACAGCTCCCTCATGAACAGAGCAGAAACTGGGGTTTATATGGGGAAAAGCAGGGTGATACAAAGGGGGAAAAAACAATCGGTCCCAACGAATCTACATGGTATTCCAAAGCATGCTGGGAACTCACCATGACCAAGGAGGATTTCTCAGTCCAGGAGTTTGAGAAGATCTTATCATATCCTATTCAAAGGATACCTCTCCAGAGAAGAGGCCCAGTATTCCTGTCCCCACACCCCACACACCCCCCCAGCAACAAGGCTCCAGACCCTGCACCAGCGCGCTGCAGCATAATGCAACAGATCCACAGTGCTGCAATGGAAAGTGTCTAACTGGCCGCCTGTAAATGAGGCACGTGAGTATTCCCACCTGCCCAAAACGTATATTTATCCATTGGACTCTATATTTCTTGGTGTGGTGTGGTGGTGTTGTGCGGCATGTCAACATGGCCCCTCACCGCCCAGAAGATCAGATGGAGGGGAGCAGTGAGCAGTGAGACTTATTGGGACGCTCAGAAGGGTGATATGTTTCTACCTAACTCGTGTCCATTCCTACCCCCCCCCCCACACACACACGCGCACACACTTTCTTTCTTTCTTTCATCAATTTTTTGGCACCAACATCTAACCTTGTTTGGTTTTAATAATGTTTTTGGTTATATTTTGAAACTTCCTGGGTTTGATCCTCTTTATTTGCAGAGACTTTGTTTCCTCTGCTGTTCTGTGTTTAAACTGGATCATAACATGGTGGAAACCTGCATCAGGATCTGTTGCTATTGGTTTGAGCCATGTAATTCCAGATTGCTTTGCAACTGTCATGGTTTAAGAATGGTACTCCCCAATTCAGTGCCCCCACCAAGACTCTCCCAAACCAGATAGTTCTTGCTTGCTCCCCCTTTCCCTCCCCCTTCCTAGTCCGGCAGGATGGAGTTGAGAATTGGAGGCACAAAATGTGAAAATCACAGGTTGAGATGGGAAATATTTAATGCACACAGCAATAAGATAAGAAAACAAACAGTAACAGCTACAATATTAATAAGAAAAGTATACAAAAAAGGGTACCTCACATGCAGAAGTGCTCAATGTGGACCCCAAGACAATGAACAATGGCAGAAACATCCTTTATGTTTTTCATCCAGAAGCCATGTCCTTCTTAGAGGCCAGACAGAGTCCCTTTCCCCCACCACTGACAAAAAGGTGAGGTGATATAAAACACATTAAAGCCCTATCCGAACCAGGACAGTATCTACTCCTCTTTCTATACCATCTACTCATGCCCAGATCCTATACCTTCCCACTAAATACATACGTACACACATACACACATCTATCCATCCATCCGTACATCCGTACATACATATAAAAATATACACAAGCACAGGTATCATTTCCATTGTGAATGGCTGGGCCTCTAAGATGTCTGCTGAGTTAATTTAGTCCATGGCTGTGATTCTGTCCATTCTAGATGTCTCTCAGGGCAGGAGGGCTGTGGTGCTGTTGGCTGGTTGCAGCATCAGGAGCTCATGAGTGGTCCATCTGGAGCCATCCATCCTCATTGGCTATGGGACTTATGGCACATAGTGGCAATGTCATTCAGCACTCAGTGTTATACAATTCAACATCACAGACATTCTCACCCAAAGTCAAATCCTCCTGCATTACCCACAAAATGCACCAAGGTCCTTGGGCAAAAACAATGCCATGGATGGGTTTGCCTATGCTTAAGGCAGGACTAATCCAAACAGTTTTCCCTAACTCACTTCTCATATGTGCCACAGATATTTTATCCCCTTCTCCAGTATGTGGATGATTTGTTTGGGCAGTGCCAGCTCAATTGGGTAGAGCCTGGTAGGTGTTCACTGACCAGGTGCCCTTTGCTAAATGAAGATCCTAATCTTTGAAGGTCTCACCACCCATTGCTTTCAAGGTGATTTTTAGCAGTTCATTGTAGCATTCAGCTTTCCTGGGGCCCAGATGTTCATGAGATTGTTTTTGAAATAAGTCCCATTGTTTAAGTCAATTCTTTCAGTGCTGCTACTTTGCCACAGGCGTGTTTTTCAAGGGTTTTTCGAGGGTCAACATGAAGTTCCAGGAAGTGGTGTAATGCATGGGGATGGGTCTCCAGCCATCCAATCATACCTTCTACCGCTGTCAGTATGTAGCTCTTTCCTTGGAGAGCTTGCAGCAGTCTGATGCAATTGATCTGCCAGGCTTCCCCAGATTTATGTTTCGACGACTGTCCCCCACACCACAGGGGCTTTACTCGCCTGGCCCTGTTTTATCTCAGCACACATTTCACAGTCATGGATTACCCAGGATATAGTGTCCATTATTAAGTCCACCCCTCAGTCATGATGCATCTGTGTGATACATCTCTTCCCTGATGACCTTAGATGCCTAAGGGGCCCACTGAGCCAGAAATAATTCACCATTGTGTGGCTAGTCCAAACCCACCCGAGACACTTTAATCCTGGCAGCCCAATTCCCTGCCCATTGTTGTGATGCTCTTCGCTGGCCGACTCTTGGGTACTTGAGCATCCACAGGATGAACTTTCACAGCCAACTTCTCTACCCAGGCATCAATGTGTTGCAGCAACGGGCCCTCGCTGGGTAATAATTAGCATTGACTCCATCATTCACAGGAGGCTGATCAGTCTCTTTATTCCATTATTATTACAAAGAAACCCATTGCTTTTATAGACAGTTACGTTACACCTGGACCTAACTGGTCCTCCAATGTAAACACCATTGTTATAAGTGAGATTTAGTTTGTATTGAGTTAAGGTTGAGTTGATTACTGTAACCTTGGGAAGGGGAGTTATTGTTTTAAGGGGGTTAGTCAATGTTCTTTGCAAGTTCTAAAGGGTCCAGGATATAGCGGGGGGATGGTCCAAAGGGGCAGAATAACATCCAGAAACAGAGTCAGCGCAATAAAACCAGCGTCACGGAAGGAGATTGGACGGAAGACCTAACCAATCATTCGACGCCCCGAGGAAATGATCGGTCAGGAATGAATGGCAAGAAAGACCAATAGGAACACCAGAAACAAGCCAATCACCGTGTAGATCCAAGACCCCCGTGTAGACCAATCCTGTACCCGAAGGGGGGTTATAAAAATGGGAGTTCAGTTGAGTTCAGGGTTCTTTTGAGGAACTCGCTTCCTGGAGAACCCAGTGTGGATGTGGGGTAGACACACTGTTATTTTTTTGACTTGTGTGTGGGTCTGAGCCTATCTCAGGCCTTCCATCTCCTATAGCTCTTTTTAAATAAACAAGAGCCTTTTCTCTGAAGAAAGTCTGGCCTAATTTGTCCATAGCACCATCACCATTGGCTAATTAAGAAATCACCCTTTGGTAAACAAATCTCCATAACACATTCTACATGTTCACAGCAACAGGTGCAGCAAGTGAAGATAAGAATTGTTTCTCATTCTTTTCTCTGATCTTCTCACAGACTTTTCCTAGAAAGGCCTGGGAAAGTTGTCTGTAGCTGCCACAGCAATGTCTTGCCACAATTTAATAACCCAGATGGGTTTCCCTCTACGCTGCCAATTGGTCTTTTTCCATTGTCCAGCCACCTCCACGGAGCATTTGCTGTTATGCATGAGTCAGTGGCCATTTCTCTCATTCAGTGATATCCAGCAATAGCCAAAGTCAGCTGGACAGCTTTCACCTCTGCAACCTGACTTGATCCACCTTGTCCCTCAGTAACTTCTGCAACTCATCACATAGGACTTCACAGGGCTGCCTTGTCTTTTCTGATGTATCCCTACAATATCCTCTCCTGAGGTAATGTCTGCAAAGGATTCATGAGGCTACTGGGCCAGTCACAATGTGGTTTTGCCCTTCATTCCCAGTCAGGATCACTTCAGCTTCCAATACAGTCAGCTGTTAGGATTCCTCTGTCATCCCAGAAATAGAGATGGATTCTACCCCTACAGATATTGATGGCATCTGGGTCCATCAGGTGCTGATGTCAAATAAAGCCTTGTACTCCTGTGGTCCTGCTGCACCAGCCGTCGGATCCAGATTCTCCAATAGATCCAATGGTCCCTTTCCTCCACCTGGATGGAGCCAGGGCCCCTCTAACACTGATCATGGTACTTTTTGCTCACTTCTTGTAAATATGACCTGGAGGTCGTTTCAAGAGGATCAGAAGTAACATCAGCCCTTCTATTCTGTCTGAGGACTTGCCCAGTGGAAACTAGAGAAGATTTATCCTTGATGAGTTTTCTGTGGTGGTGTTCTTCCTCTCAACTCGCCTGTGAGCAACAGCTGCTCACTTTGAAAATTTAAAAAGGTTTATTAAACCTTAACAAAAATACAACAAAAGACTACATAAGGAAAAAGTTGCAGTGCTGGGAACTGCCCATGGCTGGTTCCTCTTCAAAATGGATGCTCAGTCTTTTGTACCCCTGGGGGTTGTATCTGCCAGCCCTAGCCCCTTCCAAAGTCTGTCAGCTCTTCTTTGCCATTTATCAGTGGAGACTGCTTTCTTGTAACTTGATTGGAGGTCAGGTGTTGCTATGCTGCACCCCCTAAGCAACAAGCTTTTCCAAGCCCAACTGCCCCCAGGTAAGGGACATATGCACACCTTCTTTTTACCTGGCCTAGACAACCCCAGCTGTCGGAGAGTCACAATACAGGGGGGCGGAAAAGGGAACTATGGGGAGAACAGAGGACATCTAAACTACAACAACATAACTATACATCACTAAAGCTTTTCTTAATAGTCACACAATAGTTAATCTTTTAATTGCGAGAGCCAATCATCTCATTATCCATCTATAACATCACCCATGCTGCTGGGGCAGAGATGGATTTTCAATCCCACTTCCTCATGTCCTCTCCATGGTCACACAGTTAAAACAGAAGCAGGTTACTTTGTAGTGTGTCTCCCCTCTCCTGAGCAGGATTTTGCATGTTCCCAATAGCAGAGACTCTGGTCCATACAGGCAAGGCATGGGACATTTCCTCTCTAGTTTGCTCGAATCTTTCAAATCTGTCTTCAGTGTTGGATATTCTTTCCACAGCCAATGCATAGGTTAGTAGGGAGAAGAAAAGATGGTCATATTGCCAAAGCTGGGTGGAAAGTGTTGTTGCACTAGTCAAAGGGACAGGACCATGATCAGACTAAGAGTGATTTATTGGTTAGATATCATCAGTCTCAAAGGCCATGAGATTGATAAGATAGCAAGCAGTTGGCCAAAGTCTAAGATGGTCACAAGTTCTTTGTTGCAAGACAGTTTAGAACTTTCTAATCCAATAGACAGTCGCCACAGAGTATGTTTTGCTTTTCTAACCTATCCTCTTTACTTCTTTTGACTGCAATGTGGATACTTTTTCCAATAAGGTCTTATTACATATACACACATATGTCTCTATTATAATATATAAACTTTTAGCTTATTCTATACAGTCACATTACTACATTACTACATTTTAAAACCCTTCGTCATCTTATATAATATAGTTTCTTACTTAAAGTATATTCTTGCTTATAACTATAGAAGCTAAGTTTATGGTTTTTCTATTCAATGTCTGTGTACCTTGCTTTCACATGAATCTAGATGACTTCTTAGGCTGTAAATCAAACCCTCTTGAGTCTGTGAAGATTTCTATCTTTCCAATTCCTACACAGGGTAGCCACCTGAAGCACTGTTTGCTTTCTTTTATCAACATCACTGCCAATGATGGTATACAACGATGGTGGGCTTCATACAAACTTCTGCCACAGGGATTGTGTGCCCTGGAACTCATCTGGATCTTCTTCCTGTTGTGAGGACCCTGCTTCATCTTCATCCCTCTCTAAGCAAACTGATTTGATCTTGGATTTCTCCTGTTTAGGGACAGCTGCTCCCAGCATATGTTGTGCCTGTGGTTCAGCTGCAATTGGAGTGCCCACAGTGCCTGTTGCTCTGCCTTCCTCCTCCTCCCCCTGAGGGTGCTGTCTAGTGACAATGGCTGGTAAATAGTAGCCAGGGCCTAGCACACTGCATAACTTTGTGCCTCTCTGGAGTCACTACAGCATTTTTCTTTCATATATTTTATCACTTTACTAGAGTCCTCTCATTACCAGGGGTGAACTTCCAAGCCACTGGAGCAGAGAAATCCTCCAAATACTGGCCCTTGTCCTCCCACATTTCTTACCACTCCTGACTATCCTCCCTCAGGGAAGATCTCTGATTGGCCTTCATGAAAATTTCTTTTGTAATTTTAAATATGGTATGGACCACACTGAGGAGGCCTGGCAGACACAGCAATAAGACCATACTTTCCTTAACACCCAAAGGGAATTAAAAATTCTCAAAAGTTTTTATACCAGGCCTGAAGGAGGAAAAGTTGGGTGGAAGGCTGGGGAAAATCATCCTCCCCTATTACCCCCACAGGCTGGGTTCTATTATTAATGGACTCCACTCTAGGCAAGAGCAGGAGAGAAGCACTGAATACATATCCCAAATGACCCTCACTGCCCTTGATGTTACTATGTCATAAACTGATATCCCAGAGTACAGCAACAAAGCTATCCTGATCCCTCTCCCAGCCCTGAAAAAGAACATGTGGTAATACATACAGGGCATACAGGGTTAGGTACCACACCCACACGAACAGACCAAGCAACATTGTGACCACTGGCTCTGCACATAATACAACAAAGGCTTAGATCACATTTGTTTTCAAACAGCTCTAGACAGGTCTGTTGTTATCTCAACCCTTTGTGCCTCACATTGGGCAGCAATTAAGTCTGTCATGTTTTAAGAACAGTATTCCATACTTTAATGCTTATACTGAAACCACACTGGTTCTTGCTTCCCCGGCCCCTCCAGCTGGAAGCACAAAAGGCAAAGATCACAGTTTAACACAAGAACAATTTACTGGAACCAGCAATGAAATAAGAAAACAGTGACAGAAACAATATTAATGACAACAGCTCATTAATAGACCATAATAAGATGAAGAATCTACACAGAAAGTCTGTGACAATACCAACTGTTTCCCCTCAAAGAAGGAAGCCCTTCCTCTCAGAAGCGAGGGAAAGAGTCCTTTTCCCTTACCCCTGGCAAATAAGATGGTATTGAATAATCTCCTAGAAATGCCCGCAGCAACACCTCTTAGCTACTGCAAAAAAAAAAAAAAAAAATCTCTATTTTAGTGACTCTCCTGGCTGAAACTAGAATGGCCATGCTGGTGGGGAGATTTCAAAGGGGTGTGGGAAGATGGATGCAAACAAGAGGAATGAGAAGCTCTGAAAGCAGAAACACCTCATGGGGAGTGACATGAGAATGGGGCTATCAGCTTGTTCAGGGAAGGTTCAAGGGTGAGCTCCACAACATAGCAGTGCTGGTTTGGCAACTCTTTTTGTCTCTGCTGCATTGAAGAGGCTGAAACAGGGAGAAAAACTGCCCTAAAGGGGAGCAGTCACTCCAGCCTGAGTGACTCCTGGCACAGGGGCTGCTGCAAGAAACTCTCCTTTCCTCCTCTCCCCCTCCACTCCTCTCTCTCCTGTCCTGGGGACACAGGGGGTGTGAAGATCCCAGGGTGCCACCTGCACAGCTCCTGCCTGGCAGCAGATGTGACCCCAAGTTGTCACAGAGCCTGCAGAGCTGCAGGATGCCTCAGCCTGAGTGCCTGGGGCTGCTTATATTGGGGTGTCTAAGTGCTGCATCAGGCGTGCTGATCTCTGTGTCCGTTCTCTCCCAGCCCACATCACCAGAGCAGATCCTAGAGATGTTGGCCAAGGGCAATAGAAACCAGTGCAGCATCTCACCAAGGCAGCACCACCTCCTCCCACTCCCATGCCATCCTCCAGGTGAGTGCTGCTGGCTGTGGTATTGCTCCAATCAGTGCTGGAAATGAAGCTAGGAAGCTGCTGAGATAACATCCCAGGGCTGTCCCACTCAGCACTGAGTTGGGAATTACATGTCCCAGGACTCTGACTGTCAAAGTGCTCCCCAGTTTCTTGGTGCAAACTTGCCAGTAGATTTAAATTCCAGCCATGTACTTTCCTGAATTTGCAGGGCTGTCACACTTGCCTGGGCAGATGGAGGCTCTGGCTATCACTTCCGCCTTTACCTAATGCCTCATCCATTGCTACTTGTAGGGGAGTAATCCAGGTGTCTGGATGCTTTTCCATGCTGTACCATCCTCCACCACTAAACATGGGAGTTGCTGATTCTTTCCCTTCCTGCTAGATCCTTTCCCTGGCTTTGCTCCTTGTATCATGTCCAGGTGTTGGGCCCATCCTCACAGCATGCCAGGTTCCTCTTCTACTGCTGCCCCATCTTCCAGTGTGATCCACTGATCCATTCCACGGGAAACACAGAGCCCTGGTCTTGCTGGTGCTACTTGCTCCAACCAACCTCCCCAGGGGCATGTGGAGCCATGGCTTCAGCCATCTCTGTCCTCGCAGATCCAGATGAAGCAGTGGGACCAACCCCACTCTTGGCTTTGCTGGGAATCTCGTGTGGCCAAGGTGAGCCTGACTAAGCCGGCGGGCTTGAAGTGAGCCTGAGTCACCAAGGACTGCCGAGAAGGACTGTGGGAGGGACCAGCATCACTCACTCACTGCTGGCCCATGCAACCACTGGCCGGAGGTAAGGGAAGGCTGTTCCCGCCCTGGCACTCCTGGGCTCTGGCTGTCTGGGGTCGGGACCAGGAGGGACCTCCCAGAGCACCCCAGGGCCGAGAGCTGAGCGGAGCTTGGGTCTCTTGGGACAGAGCAGGCAGAGCCACATCCTGCTCTGGAACAGCGGCTGATGCACTTGTGGAAGAGCTTCCCTGGGCGGCACAACCCAGTGATGGTGGCCATGAGCCCGTGGCACCAGCGGCCCGGACACCTGCAGCATGCTCTTGTTTGCCAGCCAAGCCAGGTACATCCTGCTGCTGGTGAGGATCAGGTGGGAGCGACGCAGGCACCTGCTCGGGGCTCGGGAGCTGCTGAGTTAGGGGTCAGGATAGTGTGTAGCGGGATGGATTGGTGGGTGCCTCTTGTAGGCCACTGGAATTTCCCAGCCGTGGGGGTGCCACTAGGGGCAGAAGCAGCCGATTGAGCTGCGGCCACGTGTGCCCTGGATGACCCAGATATGCAAGAGCTACAGCTCCCACGTGCTGGGAAAAGGAACAGAATGATGAAGCATTTGCTGCATCTGAACATTGAGGTCCATCTTGCTTCCCTCTTTTCCTTCTCCTCCTTCCCCTTTTCCTCATTACTGTCGTCCCAACTGCACATTTCTCAGAGGATAACCAGGGATTTTGGGACAAAACCACATTTTTTTGATTGGGAATGTCTCTGGGGATCCCCATTACACCAGGGTAAGGTCGCTCTAGAGCAGTTGCTCTCTCTCCCCGCAACCTTTCTCCTCCTCCGCTGCCTTCTCCTCCTCTTCCTCCTCCTCCTTGTTACCTTCATCCCCATTTTGCAGAGCGTATTCCCAAGAGAAAAGTTGATGATTTTGGGGCAGAAAACTGCTTTTCCGAGGGGCAACCTCCACAGTGGTTCCAGTCCTGTCAGGGCAGCCTCCCTCCCTGTCCCCCATCTTCCTTTCCTCATTCTCCTCTTCCTCCTTGCTGCCATTAGCCCCACTCCACAGGACACCTTCCCCAGATAAAAAGCAATGATTCTGGGGCAGAAGGTTTCTTTCCTGTGGGAGAACTTCCCCGGGGGTCCCTGATGTGCCAGGCCACCCCTCCTCCCTGCCCCCCCTCTCCCTCTCCCTCTCCCTCTCCCTCTCCCTCTCCCTCTCCCCCTCACTCAGGGCACACCTGAGCTTTGCCCAGAAGAGGGGCCGTGCAGGGGGCTCAGAGGGCCAGCGCAGGTGTGTGCGCCGCAGCAGCACACGGCGCATGCGGTGGAAGGCCGAGAGCTCAGCCTCAGGGATATCCTCAAGGAAGATGAGGACAAGGACATCGCGCAGCTCATCGAATAGGCGATAGCTGGCCATCTGGATCTCCAGTGAGCACCACTCGCTGCGCAGGTACCCACGGCTCACCACACACACCGTGTGCCGGCTGTTGTATACAGCGTCCACAATGTTGTCCACTATGGCACGGCCGGGACGAAAGTCACGGTGGTGCAGGCAAAGCCTCAGGGCTCCGCGCTCCAGCTCAGGCACCAACTCCTCCAGCACCCACTGCTCATCCCCGGAGTTGTAGGACACAAAGGTGTCATAGGTGTAGCGCCGCTGCTCCCGCCGCCAGTGCCCACGTGCCCAGGCACGGAGCAGGAACAGCTGGTAGCGCAACCGCCAGTACCCACGGTGGTGCAGCAGCGGCAGCACCAGCAGCAGCAGCACAGCTGGTGCTGTCCCTGCAAACAGGTACCGCCCCATGTCCAGGTAGCACACACGCGTGTCAAAGCAGTGCAGGTAGGTGGAGGCCCCACCCATTTCACCACATGTGTAGTTATACAGATAGACCACCTGGACTGGCCCACGTGCCAGCCAGGCAGGCAGCCAGGCATTGGCACAGCTGCAACTCAGTGGGCACTTGCGCAGGTCCAGATAGCGCAGGGCAGGGAGGTGGGTGGCCAGAGTCATATCCAATGTACGCAGCTCGTTCTTGGCCAGGCGCAGCTCCTTTAGTCGTGTCAGATTGCCGAAGACCTCAGGGCCAAGGCTGCGCAGTCCTGCGCTCTCCAGGTTCAGGCTGCGCAGCTGGCTCAGGTTCTTGAAGATGCCGGCAGGAAGGTGGCCCATCCCGCCGTTGCTGTCAGCCAGTGTCAGGTACTGCAGCTGTGCCAGGTCATCAAAGGCATCAGCAGGGATGGCTGAGAGTGAGTTCTGTGACAGGTAGAGTGAGCGCAAGGCACTGAGGCCCTGGAAGAAGCGTTGTGGGACCACACGCATCCCATATGGCTGCTGCGCCTGCAGCTTCAGGTCATAGAGGTTATGCAGGTAGCGGAAAGGTGGCAGCTGCTGCAGGTGTCGGCTCAGGTAGCGCAGTGCATTGGCACGCAGGTCCAGCACGCCCAGTGTCACCTGCACTGGCTGGAATGTGGCCACCCTCACCTCCAGCAGCCGGTTGCGGTCCAGGTAAAGCCGACAAAGCCGTGGGAGGCCCTGGAATGCCTTGGCTGCCAAGTGCCGCAGGTTATTCCCACCCAGGTCAAGGGTCTGCAGGTGGTCAAGCCCCTTGAAGGCACCAGGGAAGAGCACGGCCACACGGTTGTTGCGCAGGTTGAGGTCTTCCAGCTGGTGCAGGTCAGCAAAGGAGCCGGGCAGGAGGTCAGTGAGCAGGTTGTTGTCAAGGCGCAGGTGCCGCAGGTTGTGGAGTCCACGCAGCGCTGCACGGTCCAGCCGTGCCAGCCCGTTCACATCCAACCTCAGCTGCTGCAGTGCTGGTGCATTGTCAAAAGCACCTGCACCGGCCACTAGGATGCGGTTGAAGCGCAGGGACACATTGTGCAGCTGCTGCAGAACCGGGGTCCTGTTGCACGATGGCAGCCGCTGCAGCAAGTTGTGCTCAGCCACCAGCTCGTGCAGTGTTGCATGCTGCTCCTGGTTCAGTAGCCGCCCTATGCAGCCCAAATGCCGCAGCCGGTTGCCAGACACATCCAGGGCACCCAGCACCGGACACTTGGCTAGAGCCCCGTCAGGCATTGATGTAAGGTTCATGCGCTGCAGCTGCAGCCTCTGCAGCCTCTGTCCTGTCAGCTGCTGGCACAGGTATTCCAGGCCACTTGTGTTCACCTGTAGCCCTGACACGTCCACCTGGCGCGGGGAGATTTCAGCCACACGCAGCAGCTGCACCACGTCCAGCGGGTTCCCAGCCAGGTGCAGGTATGTCAGGTTGTTCAGGCGCAGGTGAGAGAGTGGTGCAGGGTCCGAGATGTTGTTGTAGGACAGGTCAAGCACACGCAGCCCTGGGGGCATCACCCCAGGGGTGGCCCCTGAAAGAGCTCCCAGGGAGTTGTTGCAGAGGTAGAGGACTCTCAGCATAGGTGGCAGCCCAGGGCCCAGTGTTGACAGCATGTTGCCACACAGGTCAAGCAGGTCTAGGTGTGTCAGATTCCCCACAGCCATGGCCACAGGCTCCAATGCACTGAGCCGGCCACCCCGCAGCCAGAGCGTGCTGAGTGCAGCCAGTGGCTGGAAAGCCCTGGGGGCCACCTTCTGTAGTGGATTGTGGTCCAGCCGCAGTGTACTCAGGTTGCCCAGCCCTGTGAACACACCTGTGGCCAGCACTGACATGTTGTTGTGGGCCAGGTCTAGGTGAGCCAGTGCTGACAGCCCCGAGAAAGCCCCTGGCGCCAGGAGTTCCAGCTGGTTGTGGGTCAGATCAAGGGTGTAGAGCTGCGGCAGGTGGGCAAAGGCACCGGGAGGCACTTGGCGCAAGATGTTGACAGAGAGGTTGAGGGATGTGGCAGTGGAGGGGAGGTCGTCGACTGCAGCTCCCACGGTGTTCAGGAAGCGCTGGATGCAGCGGAACAGCCCAGGATCCCATGGTGCCTGGATGCAGTTGTGGAAGCCGTAGGGAGAGATCCCTGCAGGCACCATCACTAGTGTCACCAGCATCACCAGCAGTGGCGTGCACATCCTGACTCACCCTGGGGAGATCCTGGATGCAGTGAGAGAGAGAGTAGGATGAGGCATGTCCTTGGTACCATAGAGATCCCCCTCTAGGCCCAGGGACTACACTTGGGGCTCAGGGATCCCCACCACCCTAGGGAATTCTCCTCACAACCCAGGGACCCCACAACCATCCCAAAGACCCTACTCTGGACCCAGAGACCCCTCATCCACACCCCACCAGAACACCAGGATCCTCACTCTGCACCCAAGAACTCTTTGTCCACACCCCAGGGATTCACACACACACTCCAGAGTTTCTCTTCAGGGCCCAGAGACAACCCTCCATCCACAGCCCAGGCAGACACACCCCAGGGACCCCCATCATGGCCCAGGGACTTCCCCCAGGGCCAAAGAACCTCCACACACCCCAAGGACCCCTTGCCCCCCAGTCCCCAGAGATTTTGGGGACCCCCTGCTCCCCATCAAGTTCCGTGCCACTACCTCTGCTTTGGGTGATTTTGGGGTTAGAAACGGGAAGTTTGGGGTATCGCTTTTTGTCACCATTGCCCCACCCCCTCCCTGTGACGTGGGTGGGCGAGGCCGCTGCCTGGATTGATTTAAAGGTCCCCGGGGCGGCTGGCAGGGGTACAAGGCTGCACAGCTGGGTCACCCTCCTGGTGCAGACTCCTGGAGTCTGGGGAGATCCCTGGGACACTGAAGCTTCTCCCCCCACCCCGCCCTGTGCCGTCACCCTGCTGCCAGGTGCTGCTCTTTGTTCCTCTTCCCCTTCCTCAGACTGAACCACCTGGTTTTGGTTCCTTCGGGGGAAATACTGGGCTGTACTGGGTTATACTCTCATATACTAGGCTGTACTGGACTATATGGGTCTATACTGAGCTGTGATGGGTTGTGCTGAGTTATACTGGAGTGTACGGGGTGCTAGTGGGCCGTACGGCGCTCAACTGGGTTGTACTGCCCAGTACAACCTGGGACAGAGGCGCTGTCCAGGTGCTGCGCAGGGGGCGTGGCCTAGACAAGGACGTGTGCCGCGTCGGGGGCGTGGTCCGTGGGGGCGTGGTGCACGCAGCATCGGGGCGGGGGGCGGGGCCAGCGCTCCGGGCGGGCCCTGCCGGGAGCGTGAAGGGCTGGAGAGTCCGGGTCTATCAGGATGGGGGGGGGGGGGGGGGGAGGGGGGCATATTTGGGTCTGGAGGATTATAAGCCGGCTCGGGGAATTTGTGGGCTGCAGGGACTGGGGTGCATGGGGGAATTATGGGGTGTGAGGCGGACTGCAGGGACTGTGCTGTGCAGCGGCCGCAGCTGGTGGTGCGTAGCCCTTAGCAAATGTGGGGCGAGTAACTCCCATCTTCGCCCCATGGCAATGGTCTGGTGCTGGAGTACGAGATGGTGCTGACCAACGGGGATTCCTTCCGGACGCGGCACCTCTCGGCTGATGAGTTCGGTGCCGCCGTGGGCGGGGGGAAAGACATTGCGAGGGGGACTGGTGTGCATCGAGATTGGGGCGTATATTGTGAGTTATGGGGGTCTGAGGAGGCTTATTGGGGTCTAGAGAGTCTGGAGGGGCTGAAGGGATTGGTGTACATCAGGGTCTGGGGCTGTATAGGGAGTTACAGGGGTGATCTGAGGGGCTGCAGTGATTGTGGATAGGGATGTATATGAGGGTCTGGAGGACTGTTTGGAGGGTTGGAAGGATTGGAATGCATCAGTATGAGGACTACATTGGAGGTTATTGAGGTCTGAGAAAGGTGAAGGGGTTGGGGAACAAAGGGAATGATGGGGGTGGGGCTGCAATGCAGGGGGCATCTGTGGATAGCCTGTTGGGTATTGAGGGGCTTCATGGTGTGAACCCCTTCTCACCCTACCCCCCACCTTCCCCAGGCATCCTGGAGACAGACATCACCTTCCTCCTTATCTTCATCGTCATTCTCATGTAATTCATCAGCGAGCAGCTGGGAGGAAATCTGAGATTCCAGGGGGGCTGGGGGGAGGCAGTGCTTTGAGAGATCCACTGCTCACCCCCCCAGTCCCCCCAGACCTGTCTAGGGATGGCAGCTGCTCCCCAACACCTGCAA
Organism: Fringilla coelebs; assembly: GCF_963513975.1. NCBI lineage: Eukaryota > Metazoa > Chordata > Aves > Passeriformes > Fringillidae > Fringilla > Fringilla coelebs. The sequence continues at coordinate 36,142 of NW_028167306.1, read as the reverse complement.
GATGGTCATGGTGGCTGCCAGCATGGAGCGTGAAGGGGGAGCTTGTGGAGGTATGGGCAGGTTTGTGGGGGCCAGCAGCAGCTGTGGGGACTGGAGAGCATTGGGGTCTGGGGAAGTTATATTGGGATTTGAGGGATCTTCAAAGATTGGGAGGTGTCATGGTCCAAGTGGCATATTGAGATTTGATAGGACTGGGGGTTCTGGGTGCATTTGGGGGGGCTTTCACAGCAAAGTATAGGGGATATGGGGGAGCACAGACCCTCATGTGGGGGGTGTGATGAAGGGGGGTGCTCAGCCCTCCCCATATGTCCATGTTTCCCCCACCCCATCAGCTTCCTCATTTTCCTCATGCTCATCCTGCTGGGCAAGTGCTTTTCCATCACAGGTACTACGGAGGGTATGGGGAGGTGGCTGGGGGGGACAGGGGCAGCTGTGGGTCACTATGGGACAGTCAGGGGTCCCTATAGAACATTTAGGGGGGGTCTGTGGGGTAGTTTTGGGGTTCTCTATGGAGCCTCCACAGGGTGGCTTTCAGGGGCCACATCAGACTGGGGAACTACATCCAGCTCTCCATGTCCATTACCCTGTACAGCATCAGCTACATCACCCTGCTCGCCTGCAAGGCCCAGGTGAGACCCCTACACCCACTTGTCTTTGTGCAGTTTAGAGAGGGTTTGTGGGTATTTGGGGGGGGTATTTTGGGATGCAGAGGCAGTTCGTTGACCACAACGAGGTACGTTTTGGGGGGGGTTAGTTCTTTTACCACCATGTGAGGTTCAGGTGAGACCCATGTGCCCAGCTGTATTTGGGGAATATAGGAGGCATTTGGAGGGGTACGGGGTATTTGGAGGGTATTTGGCTTTGTGGGGTATATCTTTGGGGGGAGAGGCAGTTTTTTGACCCTTGTCAGGTGATGTACCCCTACAAGTAACCTGCTGGGCACAGGCCCATTGTGCTGCAGTTCAGGGCCTTCGGCTACTTGTGCAATGCCATCGCCATCCCTGTCACCATTGTCGTTGAGTACCGCTACTTCTGCCTGTCCTACCTGGGGGCTACCTGGAGGACACCTGAGGTCTCTCACACAAGGATCTCTCAAGGGGGAAGTCTCATGAGGGTCTCACAGGTGTGTCACAAAGGTCACTCTCATAGAAGTCTCAAAGTGGTCTCACAGGCAGAAAGCTCTTAAAGGAAAAATGCCACTCAGTTTCCACTGGGCAAGTTCTCAGGCAGAATTGAAGGGCTGATGTTACTTCTGACCATCTGGAAGGGATCTCTAGGTCATATTTACAAGAAGCGAGCAACAAGTACCATGATCAGAGCTAGAGGGCTCTGGCTCCAGCCAGATGTGGGAAAAGGATAGTGGGGTCTGTTGGACTGTGGTGATCCATGGCCTGGCACAGCAGAGCCACAGGAGCACAAGGCTTTATTGACATAGGTGCACAATGTACCCTGATGCCATCATGCAGGGGCAGAATCCGTCTCTGATTCTGGGATGACAGGGGGATCCCAACAGGGACTATACTGGAAGCTGAAGTGCTCCTGACTGGGCATGAGTGGCAGAAAAACGCCATTGTTGCTGGCCTAGAGGCTCCGTGTATCTGCGTATCTACATCACCTCAGGAGTGGTATTTCAAGGACCCAAAAGAGCACCATTGAGCTTTAGGAGAGCTGCTGTGGAGACAGAAGAAATTCAGAGAGCTGAATCCCTTGCCTGTTCTTTCAGAGGACCTTTCTGCTGTGGAACTGCTGCGGGATGAAGAACAGCCAGGTACTGATGGCAGGTACAGCAGTGTCCCATTGGCAACATGGCACCAACTGGGACTTCAGGACCCCGTCCATGAGCTGATCCATGAACTGGAGAGCTGGGTGTGCTCAGCAAGACTCCCTCACCCCTCATTAGCCCTCCATGACCCCTGCCTGAGTCCTGTGGAGAGTGGACACTGACAGTGGACTGTCATGGCCTGAATGAAGTCACACCATAAGTGAGTGCTGCCACGCTGGACATGTTGGAACTTCAGTATGAGCTGGAGTCCAAGGCAGCAAAGTGGTGCCACAGCAGAGGAAGCTTTTGAGAAAGGGGAGAAGATAATCCAGATCCTTGTAACGGCTGATTTTGCCATAAAACAGAGTGAAGTCATGGACCTGCCCAGGAAATTCAGTTTTTAAAAGTAAAATAGCAATATGGACGTTGGCAGATTCCAGTGGATGTGGTCAACAAAATAGCAGCAACATGCTTTTTAACAAATTAAAGAGGGGATTGTTCCTACAGTAGCCATTGGACCTGTCAGGACAGGACAAGGTGTGGAAAACAGGCTCCACACTGCAGCCAGGGAGAATGGTTCATCCTGGAGCCTCTCTCAGAAGGGACCTGGAGAAGTTCGAGGACCACCCTATGGTTCTTGAGTCTGGGAAACAAAGGATCTGAGGCCAGCTATACCCCACACTGCAGGTACTGGCAGCTTATGAGGAGGTTCCATCTGTTTCAGAAGTGATGGGCACCAAAGCACAGCTTCCACTAGCACCTGACTGCCAGTGCTGGGCCTGGGTGTTCAAAGGGAAAGGCATCTTGGAAGTCATTATGAACTGGCCTTGAGGCAAAAATTTCAGATTATCATCAGAAGGGGAAGAGGTGAAGGTGGCACATGCTAAGGAGGCCCTGACCAGAAAATGAAAAGTGTCACTCTTTAGTGATGGTTCCTGCCATATTGTAAGGATGCATCAAAAATGAAAAGCTCCTGTATGGAGTCCTACATGACAACTTGTGGAAGCCACTGAAGGACAAGGTGGATCCAGTCAGGTTACAGAGCATAAAGTTTAAAGCCATCTAGCTGGCTTTGGATATGGCTGAATGAGAGAAGTGGCCAACACTCTGCCTCTGCACTGACTCATGGATCATAGCAAATGCTCTGTGGGGTGGCTGGAACGATGGAAAAAAGGCAATTGGCAACACAAGGGAAACCCATCTGGGCTGCTGGACTGGGGCAAGACATCACTGCCCAGGGGAGAAGTTGGCTGTGAAAGTCCCTCCTGTGGATGTTCAAGTGTACAAGAGTCAGGTACTGAAGAGCCTCGCAACAATGGACAGGGGGATGGGGCTGCCATAAAGTGTCTCAGGGGGGTCTGGACTGACCACACAAGGGTGAGTTATTTCTGGCTCAGTGGGCCCATGATGCCTCAGGTAAGCAGTGTTTCATGGGCAGATGAGAGGCTGCCCAGGCGTTGTAAAGACCTTTCTGTCCTGGAACATTTCATGTGGGCGCAATCCTTGGATGGATCCAAATTTTGAGTTTGGCACCAAATTTAGTAGGTTGGGCTCAGAAAGTGAATGAAAGCACATTTTCTTGGGAGGAGAAACACCTAGTCCTACTGTTGGTGCTGCAGATGATTATTGGCCCAGGAAAGGAAACGGCAAGCAATACCTATCTCTCCAGGCACCTATTCTGTTGGAGAAATCCTTGGACACACTCATTAGTAAAGGTGGTTTCCAAATTCCTTATACGTGTTCCTGAAAGGGAATGACTATTTTTTCTTGGAAAATAAATCACTAGTCACAGTGTTTTAGGATGAAAACATTTTTCTAGCTTTCACCTCCACCTGGAAGATGATCATCTGCAGCACCATCAGTCAGACAAGGTGTTTCCCTTCACAAGAATAGGTTCTGTAATTCATGTTGAAGAACCTAGTTGCAGCATTTAGAGCTGAGTTCCAGTGTTAAATACATCTCGGGCTTTAGGCATTGCTCTCACACCAAACAAACTAGGGTAGAAAAGTCTTGCTGGCATTTTCCTCCCCTCTCTAGTTTATAATCTGTGGCTAGCTGCTTTCCTTCCCGTGTAAAAGCACTGTCATTCCATTTCAGGAGTCAAACACACAATTTTGTAAACCACCTCCAATATTGAATATGTCCAAGGATTGCTCCCAAACAAAGGCTCCTGAACAAAAAGGCCTTGCTGGCATGTCTCTCTACTGGGCAGATGATCATCTGTAGCACCAACATTAGGACTGGGAGTTTCACTTTTCTAGGATAAGTACTGCCATTCACTTTCAGGGCCCGGGTTCTGACATTTGGATTCAAGCTCCAATATTGAATGTCTAAGGATTGCTCCCATACAAAAAAATGTGAGAACAGAAAGCTGTTGCTGTCTTTTACCTTCACTTTACAGTCATCTGAACACCACCAGCAGGATTCTGTATTTGGCTTCCCAAGGAAAAGCACTGTCATTCATGTTCAGGAGCACAGTTGGAGCATTTGGAGCTACACTCCAATATTGAATACTTCCAGTGATTATCTAACACAAAATGATCCAGGGCAGAAACATCTTTGTGACCTTTACCTCCCCTGGGAAGCATATCTGCACAAGAAACAGTGGGTTATGTCCTTTCCTTCCCATGGAAAGTCACTTTATTCCTCTTCAGGAGTCCACTACCTTACTTTGGAGACAACTTTCCAATACTGAATATATCCAAGGATTGCTCCCACACAATATGTGGCAGGTCAGAAAATTGTTGCTGGATTCTACCTCCCCCGGGGCAGCATGTAATCTGCTCTTTGAACCCCGGGTCTAGGTGTTTTCCTTCCTCTGAAAAAGTGAAAAAGTGCTTCAATCATCTTTAAGGAGCTCACCACTGAAATTTGGATACCACCTCCAGTACTGAAAACATCCAAGGATTGCTCCCACACAAAATGTGGACTGACAGGTCTTGCTGGCCTTTACCTCCAATGGACAGAGCTCCTGAAACAAAATGAAAGTGCTTTACCATGGGAAGGAAAGCACATAGCCCCCCCAGTGGTTTAGGTGCAGGTTACAGGCTGCCCTAGGGGGGAAAGATCAGCAAAAGCTTTCTGATCTGGCAGCTTTTGTATGAGAGCCATCTTTGGGCATATATAATATCAGCGGTGATATCTACATTTGAATGATAGGCTTCTGGATAAGAATGAGAGTGTTTTTCTGTAGGAAGGAAAGCAATTAGCCCCAGTGTTTGTGGTGCTGATGAGAGGCTGCACAGGGGAAAGGCCAGCCAAGACCTCTCTATCATGGCACCTTCTTGGTAGGAGCAATCCTTGGACTTAATATTGGAAGTGTTTTCTAATTTGGGTAATGGGTAAAATCCCTGGTCATATTCAATTACTTGCACTTAAAACTAAAAAGCATGCGTGATGTAGAATGCATGTACTAAGTTACCATACTTATTAGCTTAAATAAAAGAAATAACTCTACCCTGTGGGTTGAACTTGTTAATGTGTGAACCAAATTTGCTTCCTGCTGGCAGTGATTGCTCCTGCAATAAGGATAAGCTGTCCTTCAATGGTTAACTTGATCCTCAGTGGGGGTGTGCTGAAACCAATACTGATATCATTCCTGGATAGAAAAAACAGTATGAGTCTCAGCAGTGTTAGCCTGGACAGGTTACCCCTTAGTGGCTCAAGTTGTTTAATCACTTGGACTAATGATGAAATTCCTTTTTCCCACTCAGAATCAACCTGTTCCATCTCTTTAAATGTGGTTGAGTTGAATAGTGAATATTTTTTTGTTCTTTCACGGTGTTAGACCTTGACATTCTTCAGGAGAGATCTCAGCTTCTACTTTATGAAGTGATGAAGTGCTTGGCCACTGCTGTTACTGCTTCCCGAGTTTTTAGCGGGGGGGTTGCAATTTGTGTTGTCGTCCATGGGTAGGGTGCTCTCCTAATTTGAGCTATCCGTTCCACAAAATTTAGTATACCAGTGATTGTAGATGTGGTACTGGTGTTCATCTGCCTGTAATACCTGTAATAAACCATAAGCCACAACTGTCTGTTCAGCTCTTTCATGATCCAGACCCTAAGACTGGCTCAGTTGGTCTGAGCATGGTGCTCATAACATCACACTTGTTGGTTCAGTCTGTGTGTGGCCCATTCACTTAACAGCTGGACTTGATGATCTTTGTGGGTCCCTTTAAACTCAGAATATTCTGTGATCTGTGACATAATGGCAATGCCAACAGCAAACATTGGCTAAACACTGGCAAGTTCTATGAGACTGGAGTGTGTTAAAATGATCAGTGGCCACTATCTCAGACAGGAGAGATAGGAGTGTGACTGAGTGATAATATCTTTTTTCTCTTAATCTGTCACCACCCCATCAATGCCCAAGCACATTGTGGCTTATATTGTGGCTGTTAGGTTTGCAGTATTGGGTACTTCAACTGTTAATATGGCCAAATTGGCCAGAACTTCAGAAATTCCACTTGTCCCTGCAGCAAAAATCCAGCATGGGGACACGCTAGCAGTCCTTGGATCAGGGAGTACAGGTGCCACGTGGAGTCAGCACAGTCTCTGGATTCCTTTTAGGGTCTGAGGTAATGTTCAAACATTAACATTGACTCACTGCTATCAGGCAGACAACAGATTTGATCATTCAGAACATCAAAACCTTAAATATTGTCATTGTGATCTTTGATTGCAAAGCAAGTAGCCAATATCTTCTTCTCACCCAGGACCCATAAATTAACCTTAGCAGCTTGGCAGATAACATTTGCTCCATTTACTAACGTAATTTTAACTCTTGGTGTCTGGGTCATGCACCCATCTTCTTGGCATTCTGCTTCATTAGTATTGAATTTTGTGCTCCTGTATCTATTAGAAATGTAATTAGTCATTGACAAGAACCAGCTGGAATCTGGATTTTTGGGTCATTAGTATGCATGTATTGATAGGGTTCCATTGTTGCATTTCAGTCTCACTTGGCTTGTGTCTGGAAAGCTTTTGCAAATCAGCCACCTGAATGGACTCTGCACAATACAGAGTGAATTGGTAGCTCGCTTAAGCATCACCTTTGCTGTTTCTTTCAGTTTTCATCTTTTCTCCTTTGCTTCCTGGAACTGTTTCTGCAACTGTTCAATTCTCAGTAACAGGGGTAAATCAGGTTTCCTCTCTCAGGTCTTCTTTCTCTCTTCTATAATTTTCCCTATTCAAATTCTCAAATAATTGTCTTTCCTTACACTCTGCTGAAGCAAGTAGGGTCCTAAGATGATCTTTTTCAGTCATAAATTTATCCACTTGGATTCTCAGTTTTTCTCCTGTCTCCATCTCAGAAGCCAGTGGTGACTTTGATACCTCATTTTCTGCGTAAGTCTTTTTTTTGGTGACCCTCTTTAAATGTTTGCAGCCACCAGCCCCCAGCTCACTGAGGATGGGAAAAGTTGTTTCTAAGACTCCAATTAACAACATTAGCCTGTGGGGCCATAGTAATGATAGGTCTCTCAGGAGTTCCAAGTCCCACATCAACATCTTTATCCTGCTTGTGGCAAGCGAGTGCAACTTTCCTTTTCCCCATTCCAGGCACTACTTTCTCCAGAACAGCGGTGGATAATTCATCATTTCCTGAGAAATTCCTTTCTGCAAGCCTTTTGCTCACACTGCATTTCATCATGCACTGGGACCCCGCTGCTCCCTTTTGGGCAGTCTGCTTCCTTGCTGCTATTCCAATCTCCTGATTGTTGTTCTGTTTACTAATTGTTAAGTGAAACCCATCCTTCTGCCATAGCTAATTAACCCTAAAGATCTCTCTCCCCACGTTAAGGGACTTTTCCCATGTCTTCCTCTCTGTGGGGTTAATACTTGCCTCAAGTGATCCTGAAATTCTGCCACAGTGTTTTATCATGTCCAGCAAAACTCTGACCATGGGAGCCACATACTTGGATAACCAGTGATGTAGGTGAGGGCTGTCCTGGAACATCTGTCATTCATCAGTTGCAAAAACACTGCCTTCTGTACACTCTCTGTCCCATGATCTATGGTTCGGGTCTCAATCCTAAGCAAATCACTCCTCTAATGGATCCAGCCTCCTGCTCAATAGGCGGCATTCTGAGTTAAAGATCACAGTTTTCTCTGGTCACCCGCCTTTAAAAATACTGGGCCTCTGTCTCAGACAAATGATTCGATCACCCCTGCCAGAGGCACTCTCCAAACATATCCAGTTTCCGATCACCATGTAAGTCTCCTATACTTTTCCTGGAACTTTGCTATCTTGGTTGCTGTGTATCACATTGTTTTAGTAACAGTGTGCAGACCCTGACTATCATAGAAGGTTTCATCTTTAATTTTGGGTTTGTGATAGATGAGTAATGCGATGATTGACTCTCACAATTGATAGACAAATATAATGTATATGGGTTAAGATAGGTTTTATAGATTTATAGTTATGTTGTACCCCGTCGCATGGTTATCAAGGGACAGCTGGAGTTGAGACATCTAGGAGGGGTGTCTTGTCACTATGGTGACATCTGACCTCCAATCAGGATTTGAGGAAGAGATCTCCACCACTGGAGAGCGAAGAAGAGGTTGATGGACAGAACTTTAGGAGGGGTTAAAGGGTTAAAAAAGGGAAAACCTCCATTGTGAGGAGGCTGAGCACATGGCGGGGAAAATCTTTTGCTCCCAGTGCCGTAACATTTTTCCTTTATTCAGTCTTCTGTTGTATTTTTGATAAGGTTTAATAAACCTTCCTTAACTATGAAAAGTGACTAGTCATTTCTCACAGGGTTGTAAGGTGATTTCATCATCATCAGATGTGTTGCTGCTTATAGGGTCGTTAGAGAGTGGGCTTTAGTCAAAGCAATCTTCTGTCCTGTCCACAATTTGTCAACTTTCTTTGAAAGTTCAGTAACAAAAATATTCCCCACCAAGCTCAGCACCAGCCTGTCTGGAGAAAAAAGAGGGTTAAGGGGACCCCAAAACTGGAGGTATCCCAAACCAGGTGGGTGGGGGCTGGGCTGGAATTTTAGGGGGGATATTTGAGGTCCCTCAGGTTTGGGCAGCTCAAAGGGTACCCCAAGGATGGCAGGGATGGGCCAGTTTGAGGGGATTTGGGGTCCCAGGGTAGGTTTTGGGTTCTGAGGTTCAGGAGGGGTCTCCAAGGCATGAGGAAGGGGGGGTTGGGGTCCCAGGGCAGGATTGGGGTTGGGCGGGTCCGTTCTGGGGTCCCTCCTGCGCCCTCAGGTGCAGGCGCTGCTGGTGCAGCGCCCCCTGCCGGTGCAGCGCCCGCGCGGACCCCACCCCTCCCCGCTCAGCAGCGCCCCTAGCGGCAGCAGCGGGAACAGCAGTCTGGGAGTGCCCCACAGGCCCCCTAGGTGTGTCCCCTCCCCAATCCCGTAGAGAGGACCCTATTGAAGCCCCACCCCCAGAGCTCCGCACATTGATGGGGGACCTCCAGAGTCCCATCCTCACAGGGGTACTAAGCCTTGCCCCCCAAGGTAGCCCTACCCATGTGCAAACCACCTCTAAGCACTGCCCCCAAAACCCTGACCTCTGCTCAAAAAGTGAATCCCCTAAGCACCACCCCCACCACCACTATATATGGAACCCTTAGGCCCCAATACTTTCCTGGCCCCCATCCCAGGTAGCCTCGCCCAATATACTCTCAGAGTCCCCCTCCCTGTGGGTTCTCCTCCCCTCCAGAGTTCCCCCCTGGGGTGCCTCACCCTGAAATCCCTTCCGTCTTCCCCAGCAACAGCACCTAGGGGCCACAAACATTTATTGATTTATTGGGGTGCAGCAGAACTGAGAGGCTCTTCAGTAAGGTGGTGGTCCTGGGGAGGTTTCCCTGGGACTGGCATTCTGGTGAGGGGGGTTCCAGGGGGATCGTGGGTAGAGGTCCTCAGTAATCTGAGGGTGCTGGACTAAGGAAGGCGGCCTCTACCCTGGGATGGGTCCCTGAAGGGATTGTTGGGGATCCTGAGGTGAGGGTCCAATAGGGGGGAGTCTATGGGGTGGGTCTATGTGGGGGGTCTTGGGGAGGTGGATCCCAAATCAGATTGGGCATGTCAGGATATGGCCTCAGCTTGGGGAACGCCATGGTGAGGGTCTCAGCATGATGGTCTCATAGGATGTCCCAGTAAGAGCAGCGGTGTGAGATTGTCAGGAGAGAGCCCCAGGGTGGGGGTCCTGGTACAGGAGCCTGGGAGGTTGAGTGTGCAGGGGCTCTGGGGGGGGTCCTCATTCAGATGCCCCCCACCTCGGGTCCCCACAGGTGCCAGGCCAGCTGCACATCCTTGGGGAACAGGGTGACTCAGCAGGCATGCAGTGAGCACATGTACATGTCTTCCAGTAGCTGCACGATGAAGGCCTCTGCTGCCTGTGTCCCAAAACATGAAGGGGGGTCCCCAAAGCCCCCCAGCATGCCCCAATCCCCACAGCTCCCCCCCGGGACAGAGATCCCCCCAAAACACGTACCCAGGGGAAAAGGTTCCTCCTAACCTACCCATGGGCGACTGGAAGGGACCAAAACATCCCGTGCCTGTAAATGTGTGAGGATGGACCAAGACCCAGTGACCCATCCCAAATCCCTGAGACACCCCGGGAATAAGGGACCCCCCACCATTACCCAGAGATCTCCCAGGGACCTCTCAACATCCACAGAACCCTGTCCCAGAACTCATAGACCCCCCCCCAGCCAATGGACACCCTCCTAGACTACTCCTCAGCTCCCATCACACACACCAAACAAACCTTACAGCCTCATCCAAGCATCCAAGGAGACCTTCCTGGACCTCCCCAGCCCCCCAGAGACACACCCAGCACCCACAGACCCCCCTGCAGCATCCACAGAACCCCCAAACCCCATGGAAACCCCCAAACCCCATGGAAACTGTCTCAGTACCCATGAGATCCCCCTCAGCCCTCTCCCCAGCCCCCTAAGTCCCCTGGATACCCCTGCAGAACCCATAGGACCCCTCCAGCCCCTCTGTGACCCCCCTTCACCACGCATGGGCCCCTCTGAGCCCTACCTCCTGCAGTGCCAGCAGGGCCACACTCTGCCAGCACTAATTGACCCCGCGAGCAAAGAGTAGGCAGACCTCACGCACCTGCAGCAGGGAGGGCACGGGGAGGGGGTCACATGGGAGTGCGGGGGCATCGGGACAATGTGGTAGGGCTATGGGGGCATTGGGGACATCCTGGGCTGGGGCCACCACCATGGCAACACCCTGGAGACACTGCCCTGAGGACATCCCAGGGACCTGGGGACACCCTTGTTGTCACCATGGAGACACTTTGGGTACACCCCAGGGAGAGGAACGCTGGGGACAGGAACACCTGGGGATACACTGGGGAGTGGGGATGTGCGAACATCATGATGGGGACCCTGGGATTTCCCAGCTGGGAGGCAGGGGCGAAGCACCACTCTAGGAACATCTTGGGAACACCCACAGCCATGGGAACATGGGGACACTCCCCTGGGGACACCCCGATGGGGCAGGGGGACAGTGCCAGCACGGCAGGAGAGGGCACAGGGAACACCCAATCCATGCAGCCTCTGAAGGTGGCAGGACACAAGGATGTCTGGAACCACAGAAGGACTTTGGGGGATATGCAAGGATCTTGGGGGAGGACAGGCCCACCATGTCACAAGGACAGGGAGGACAAGGACTTGGGGAGGGCTGGAACAGGGTTGAGGGGGGGCTTTGGGGAAAGGGGGTGGTCCTGAGGAGTCCCAGGCGGTGATCTGGGGTTCTGAGGGGTAACTTGGTGGGTCTGTAGGGGGTTGGAGGGTCCCAATGGGATTTTGGGATGGGGTCTAAGGGGAGGTTGGAGGGTTCCAGGTTGGATTTCAGGGGGCCCAGGGTGGATTTGAGGGGTCCTAGGGATTGTTTGAAGAGTTACAGTGGGTATTTGGGAGAGCCCTATGGGGAGCTGAAGGGTCCCAGAGAGGATTTGAAGGCTCTGGGGGAGGTTGCAGGGTCTGAGAGGGTTGATCTGGGGTATCCTGGGATGGATTTGGGGATCTTAGAAAAGGGGATCCAGAGTGGTTTGGAAGATCCCAGACAATGTTGGAGGATCTGAGATGAAACTGGGGGGGAGCTGGAGGGGTTTGGAGGTCCCAAAGTAGATTTTATGGGTATCTGAGATGATCTATGCGGTTGCAGGGGAGTTTGGGAGTCCATGGGGGGTGCTGGGGAGGTTCCACGGGGGAACTTGGGGTGTCTGGGGATTTTAGAGTGCAGGAGTGTTCATTTTGGGATGGGGGGGGTCTCACCAGGTGGGCGAAGGGGGCCAGGGGCGCAGCAGCAGGTGGGTGCTGCTCTGGTACCTGTGGAGGTATAGTCACCTGTGGGGTGACAAAGGTGATGGAAGCATATAAGGGTATATAGGATACAGGCTGGGGGTGGAGGACAACAATTGGGGGGGGGGTCCATAGGAGTGCTCTGCAGCAGGGCCTGAAAGGGGGCTCGGTATGGGAGGTCCATAGGGGTGTCTATAAGCGGAGTCCCCCGCCCCTCACCCACTGCGTGCCTGTGGCTAGGGCCATGGGGGGCTAGGGGACCGCCACGCTGTCAGGGGGTGGGTTTGGGGAGGGGCATGGTGTGGCTGAGTCCACCGCAGGGTCAGGGCGAGTCCAGGAGGGGAACTGGCGGCCGGGGAAGGGAGAGTCAGGGCGGACTCAGGTGTCTGGGGCCCCCCCCCACCACTCCCAGGTACACCCAAGCCCCGCTCCCCATGGGTGACGTCACGCCTGGGATCTGCTGCCACAGCGCTGTTCAAACTCCCGCTGCCGCTGCACCGCTCATGACGTCATTTCCCTCCATCCACCAACAGGGGTGCACGACCACTCTGTGCCACCGGACGCCGCAACTTGATGGTGCCACAGCAGCGGATAGCTCGTTAGCATAAATCTGCATGACCCCGCCATGGGCTCCCAGGGTTGTCTCAGTTACCGTCTGAGTATAATCCCAGTACAGGCTCTGTAATCGTCCCAGTGTGATCACAATGACTGCCACTGTGGTTCCTGTTGCTGCCAGTCATCTGCATTGTTCCAGTTACTCCCAGAATGATCCCAGTGTGAGTGCAGTCCCCTGCAATATGATTCTAGTGCTTCCCAGTCACTCCCAGTGTGAGTCCAGTATGATCGCAATGACTCCCAGTATAATCCTTGCCACACCCCCAATGTTGGACCCTGTCAATTCTTGTCCTTACTAGAATGATCCCACTATGATCCCAGTCACTCCCAGTATGATACCCATTATGAGTAAAAAAAGTTACCCATTTTTTTAAAAAAAAGTTGCAGAGTTACAAGTTGAGCTGGGAGCTGGTTGCTGGCAGGGGAGAGTTCTTTGTTAGCTTCATGTTGTAATCACCTGTTAAGAGTCAGTCGTTAACTCTCTATTGTTGAGAATTCCCCCTTTTTTCAGTACCACCTTGCCTTAGGCCAGGTGGATGGCCCTTCTCAGACAGTGAAAGGAGGGGACATTGGAGGACATGCTAAATAAACTTGGACCCAGAATGCAATGAGAAAAGCCTCCTACCAAATCCAGGAAAAAGACCCCTAAAGCAAGAAGCCAGAATTAGGAGATCAAGGTGACATGAGGAACAGAGTCCAGAGCCCGCAGAGATGCTGAGAACCTTTGTTGCCCCTCGCCCCAGCCAGAGAGGACCTTGGCCAGAGCCAGGACCCTGAAAGGCAAAATTGGTAAGGGAACAAGGGGAATCCCCAGTGCTCTTCGGAGTTCAAAACCCCCAGCTCAGTTGCCTAGTGGACAGAGCTGCACTTCCCTCCTCCTTCGAGCCACTCCTAGGAGTGGTGGTGGTGTGACCATGGACCCGTTGGGCCTTGCCACCTGAGCTGATCATTTTTAGTAAAGGCATTAAAAAGGAGAAAGATCTCCTGCCCTATTTATTTCATTACCAGTTGCCCCCAATGTTGTTCCAGATGCTCCCAGTATGAACACAGCATGGTCCCAGTTGTTCCCTCCTGTATGATCCTAGTTGCCCCAGTTGCGGTCCCAGTACCCCCAACATGGTTCCAGCATCTTCCATTTGCTCCCAGTGTGTCTTCATTTGGCCTCCAACATGGTCCCAGTAGCTCCCTATTCCTCCCAGTACCCAGTGGGGGTCAGTCAAGGATGACAACTGTCCATGAAATTCATTGGGAGAAGCAGATTGGGGCGTTAGTGAACCCATGGTGGCCCAGGTGGGCTTTGGGGTCTCTTGAGGGCATTGCCTCACAGACCTCCGAGTTAACCCCCAGTTTTCCCAGTGGGCCACCACACTCCTCATTTGACCCCATCAAGCCTCCCGGTTGCCCCTAGTGGTCCACCCAGGCCAGATGTTGAACAGTACTGGCCCCAACACTGAGCCCTGGGGAACCCAGCAGTGCCCAGCCCCAGCTGGCTGTGGCCCCATTCCCACTCCTCCTTGGCCTGGCCACTAGATAGGTGTTCCCAGCAAGAGGCACCTGTCCCACCTGCAAGCTGCAGGTGCTCCAGGAGAGGCAGGGAGATGGAGGCAGTGCCAAAGGCCTTGCTGAGCTGCAGACAGACACACCCACACAGGTCCAACACCTGCCGGGGCCACCTGGGCACAGCAGGAGATCAGGTGAGTCAGGCAGTACCTGCCTTTCCCAAGCCCTGGCTGTTCCAAATGCCCTGGTTTTCCCATCCATGCCATGGGTTCCCCCGAAGGAATTCATTCTAGGGCTGTCCCAGCACCAAGGCTTGGAGTTTGCTGGATCCTTCTGTGTAGCAGTGTGAGGTCATAGTTGGTCTCAGGTGGCCCTGTCCTTTCCCAGGTGTCAATCACCTTCCTTCTCCCTACCCCTGACCCCTGCTGGTGCTGTCTGTCAATACTGGCATTCCAGAGGCGCATCGAGTGATTGGCAGAGTTCAAAAGATGCCCTGCATCCCTGGGGGCCATTGACCCACCCAGTTGTCTCCTGCACCTGAGACCTGCCCACCCTGCACCTGGTTGGTGGGATCCCTGCCTCTCCCCTCCCCCTCTCCCTCTCCTGAGCCTTAAAAGTGCTAGCAGCCATGCGGTCAAGGATTCTGTTAGTAGCTGTGACCTGATTCAGAAGCCTACCATTGGAATAGACTCTGGATTGAACTCTCTAGCAGAATCTGCTCCTTTTTCCTTCACCATTTTGCCTTGAAGCATCTGCACAGAGGTAAAACCGGAGCTTTGCCTGTGTGGGCATGTCCCTAGGGCAAGCTGTAGCTTCCAACAGCGAAAGGTGTCTCGGAGGTGAACCCACCGCAGTCGCTGCCTTTCAGTCAAGCAGAAAAGGCCAGACAAGCCTGGGCAAGCCCCATCCGGACTTATATTGGAAATTAATTTCCTTACTTCTGGCCCTGGTCTCAGTGGCTCCTAGTCACTTCCAGTATGGTTCCAGTCATTCCCTGTATGATCCTAGTCACTCCCACTATGATAACAGTGGGATCCCAGCATGGTCCCAGTCACTCCCATTTACCCCCAGTAAGATTCCCCTTTCTCCCTGTCATTCTCCAGAATGGTCCCAGTTGTTCCCTGTATGATTCTAGCTACCCCAGTTGTGATCCTAGTTGCTCCCAGCATGGTCCCAGTAGCTCCTAGTGCCTCCCCATGGCCAGTGGGGGTCGGTTGAGAGTGGCAGCTGTCCATAAAATCCATCTGGGGGAAAAGGACACACAGGTGATGTGGGGGGATATGGAGGGACATGGAGGCATTGTCCTGCTGTGACTGAAACTGCAGGAAAAACAAAAAATCTCCAGCAACGTTTCTAGTTTAAGAGAATTAAGGCATTACTTTATTCTGGCGAGGATGTTGTTCCAGCCAGAATGTGCAACAGAGGTAATCTAATCCACACATTGCCTGTGTTGTGCAGAGAAAACCATTCCATCACACATGGTTCTTTACTAGATTTTTCACATACTTACAAAGTCAAAACCCAGAAAAATTCATTGGTTGAACGTTCAGAGGCCACAAGTTACACAGTTCTTTGTATCTGGTTTCCTATTGGTTATTGATCCCTTTGCCTTCAATGCTAATTAGGTCCTCGTTCTTCATTCTCTAATTGATCTTTTCTCAGAGCAAGTGTCTCTGACACACCAGAAAGGAAGTTTGGGTGTTGACGGTCACTTCTCTCTTGAGCATACTCTGGCAACTCCCAGTCACTGAGACATCAAGCTCGTCAGGCCTTGCCCAGGGAACAGAGTATCTTGAAAAGAAACTTCCATTCCCTTGTCCCATAGGCAAAGATGAACAAAACCCCTGGCTAAAGTTAGTTAAAAATTTTAGGAGTTGCATAATTTCTAACACTGCCCCTCCCCATGGACACAGTACCCTCATTGCCACCCTGTGTCCCCATGTCCCCCCTTCATGTACACACACATCCCAAGGGTCCCTCAGGTGTGCCTCATGTCCCACCTGTCCCTCCACGTATCCCACAATGTCCTCATGTCTCCCATGTGTCCCCAATGTTCCCCATGTGTCCCCCCTGTTCCCACCCTATCCCCCATACCCCAATGTCCATGCCCTGTAGCAGACACGGGGCTGGCTAGAGCCCCATGGAGGATGGACATTTAGAGATAAGAAAATGCCAAGTCATAGTAGCTAAACCAGAAGCCCTCTGTTTTGTGCAAAAGATCAAAAACCCCACGACTTGTGAAAGTTGTAAGGTCAGTATGTTTATTGCAGCGCTGGACGGATGCGGGGATTACTCCCCTCAAAAGGCATGCGTACCTCTGGGGGCTCCAAGTCCCGTTTTATCCTTCTCTCAAATGTGTATGCATGCAATTTCACAATAGGTTCATACATATTCATTCTACAAACTTCTGTGACATTTAGCACTAGTTCTTCTTTATCAGAAGAATTGTAGGTCAGGCTGACCTGCCCCCCCTTCAGCAGCTTCTGTCTCTATCTCCCTCTGTCTCCCCTCTTTATCTCTGTCCTTCACTGAAGCAATTTATCTGAGCCTAGGCTTTTGCAAGAACAGGCAGACTAAATAGCTAGGTTTTCAAACTAAAGACTTAACTTAAAGATGTGCATTTTACCTAAATCAAAATGGATTTCTACTCTGGAAAATTTCTACTCTGTCTCACCTCTCTCTGGTCCTCCAAGACCTAAGCTTATGTCTCTGTGACCCCATAGGCTATTTTCCCTAACCCTTACAATTGGTCAGTTCCTGAGCCCTTCTACCCCTATATAAGGGGCTACTTTAGCCCATTCTGGGTAGAAAAACTGTCGCCGGAATCCTTCGTGGACCTCTCAATAAAACCATCGCTGTGGACTCTCCGAGGCCTCTTCTCTCTCTCTCTCTCCGTCTGCTTTCCCAAGAAGCCACTGCTAGCCAGAGTGCCTTTAGCAAGCTAAGAGCTGAAAACTATAAAAGAGCTGATATCACTAAGAGCTGATATCACTTGAGCTTGCTAAGGTGGCCGGGGCTGAAAGCAGCGTGGGTTTCCAGACACCCAGCCTCTGAAAGGCTCAGCTATCTGGCTCAAGCCTGCCTGCTCGCCTGGGGCACACTGACCCTGCAGGAAACCAGCTATCTGGCTAGAAGCCTCCATGGCTTTTCAGTCCCTTGTGGCAGGAGGTGCCTGGCCAGCTGGGACATCACTCTAGTGGCACTGTGTTCTTCTGGGAGAGAAAAAATAGAGAGGGGAAAGACCTTGAATACAGGGGGTGTGGTAAACAGGATGAGGCAAGAGTATCTTTTCTCCACTTCATTTTTGGGACCCTGCCAATGGGACAAAGGACACTATACCCCTTCATGGAATGAGTCCCCACCCAGGGATCTGGGCCTCCCTGTATGGGATTGGGACCCCACCCCCATTAATGGCCTTGAGACCCTCACAAGTAACTGATTTACCTTCCTAGAACTGAGACCTTCCCCACGGGAGCGAGATACACAAGTCCTCCTCCCATGGGATTGGGGGACCCATCACTGGACTGGACATCCCCCTCCCCATAAGACTGAGACCCCCCTGTAAGTGGGACATCCACCCTAGGGATTGGGCACAGAGCTCCATCACCAACTCCTGCTCCCCCCTCACCAGGGACTGCCAGGGTCCCTCTGGAGCTGACGGTGGCACTAAGCAAGGTGGTCACAAAGCCCACCTGTGAGGGCAGGGGACTACAGGGGGGCCAAGGCATTATTTGGGGCAGCTTCAGGGCTGGGGGCCCAAAGTGGGACCCCAGCTCTGGGAATTTGCTGACAGAGGAAAGGAGAAGAATGCATTGGCAATGTCTATGGCAGCCCCATTTTGCTGCCTTGGACTCCAGCTCATACTGAAGTTCCAACATGTCCAGCATGGCAGCACTCACTTATGGTGTGACTTCATTCAGGCCATGACAGTCCACTGTCAGTGTCCACTCTCCACAGGACTCAGGCGGGGGTCATGTGGGGCTACTGAGGGGTGAGCGAGTCTTGCTGAGCACACCCAGCTCTCCAGTTCATGGATCAGCTCATGGACGGGGTCCTGAAGTCCCAGTTGGTGCCATGTTGCCAATGGGACACTGCTGTACCTGCCATCAGTACCTGGCTGTTCTTCATCCCGCAGCAGTTCCACAGCAGAAAGGTCCTCTGAAAGAACAGGCAAGGGATTCAGCTCTCTGAATTTCTTCTGTCTCCACAGCAGCTCTCCTAAAGCTCAATGGTGCTCTTTTGGGTCCTTGAAATACCACTCCTGAGGTGATGTAGATACACAGATACACGGAGCCTCTAGGCCAGCAACAATGGCGTTTTTCTGCCACTCATGCCCAGTCAGGAGCACTTCAGCTTCCAGTATAGTCCCTGTTGGGATCCCCCTGTCATCCTAGAATCAGAGACGGATTCTGCCCCTGCATGATGGCATCAGGGTACATTGTGCACCCATGTCAATAAAGCCTTGTGCTCCTGTGGCTCTGCTGTGCCAGGCAATGGATCACCACAGTCCAACAGACCCCACTATCCTTTTCCCACATCTGGCTGGAGCCAGAGCCCCTCTAGCTCTGATCATGGTACTTGTTGCTCGCTTCTTGTAAATATGACCTAGAGATCCCTTCCAGAGGGTCAGAAGTAACATCAGCCCTTCAATTCTGCCTGAGAACTTGCCCAGTGGAAACTGAGTGGCATTTTTCCTTTAAGAGTTTTCTGTGGTGGTTAATTTTTCCTCTGAACTCACATACCTGTGCTGCCAAGGCAGAGGTGGGTTTTCCATCCTACTTCTGTATGTTTTCATCATGGTCAGAGAGGTAAAACCACAGGTTGCCTTGTGGTGTGCCCCTTTCTCTTGACCAGGGGGTACTTGCCCCTTATAGACTCTGTACTAGTGGGACATGGGTAATTTCTTTCAGTTGCTGGAGGTCTTTTCCACAGATGAGATGCAGGCCCATAGGGTAAAAAAGATACTTTCTTCATATTGCTGGAGTTGGTAACCAAATTATCTGCTCTTTGTTCTCCTTTCCATGACATCACTGCCAATGAGTTGGTATATGGTGATGGCACCTCAGTAGGAACTTCCACTACATGGTTTCTGTACACTGAACCTCATCTGGATCTACAGGGGACTGTAGGTCTGGACACAATCCTGTGCCACGTGCCCTGGGACGATCCTGCCTGAACAGGAACGCTGAACCAGATGACTTACTGGTCCCCTCCAACCAAACTGATTTCGTGATTCTGCGAAAGCAGGAGCAACTTGCAAGTGATGATAGTGTACGGACAATTGGGGGAAAGAAAGTTCTGCCAGTTACAGGGAGGAATGATAGCACAGGGAGCAGGACAGAGGGATACAGAGAAGAGAGATGGCACAGGGATGAATGATGGCACAGTGTTACTGTATATTACATGGTTTGTTATAGGCAAACCAACACGCCCCTGGTTTGACTGAGATAGGCCTTGCCTAGTCACATCTCTTCCAAGGTTGCAGCATTTCACTGGCCAGAACCTGAAGGGTGTAGAGTTCTGACCTATGAAAATATCCACACTGGGTTTTTCAAATGCCCAATATAAGCAAAGGCTTGGGAAATAAAAACTCTCTGTTGCCACATGAACATCAGGGTGAGTGGTCTTTGTCTCCTGGACACTTTCCCCCCTGCCTGACACTCATAGCACAGGGAGCAGGACGGAACAACAGAAAATAAAGCAGGAAGAGGCGCATGAGATAAACTGGGAGGAAGGCAGGGAGAAGGTTCCCCACTGGACTCCATAAAATTACATTACAGAACTGATCTAATTGCCTTCTATAATGGGACAGTTTCTGGATGGATGAGGGGAGTGAAGTGGGTCTGGGGTCCCTTGGCAGCTCTTCATAAGGACTCAGCAGGTGGGAGCGGTGGGCAGGGAGGAACCTCACCTGTCCTGCTACATGCCACAGGTCTGAGAGACAAAAAACCAGCTGAGAGCAATGCAACACTCACAGTTCTGTTTCATTCAAACTTAAACCTGGAGAAAACTCCATCCATCCCTTCAGGGACACAAATTAGGTTTCACCTCCCAACCCCAAACATTCTGATGTGAGGAGATTGTGCCAGACCAGGACATTTTCTTGGTTGATGTCCAGAGGCTCTCTTCCAACCCCAACTATTATTTCACTGCCCAAAACACAGCAAGAGCCTTGGCAACCATATTTTGGGTAGTTTTCCTCAGCTTCTAAAGTTTCCTGATCCTTTTCTTTTGCCATTTCAGAATCCTCACTTAAAGAGAAATGAGATGTCAGGACCTGATGGATATCCCCGGATTTCCTCCCCAAACCCTGCAGAAGCAGGGAGATCCTGCCATGTCTGAGTGAAATTTTTTTTTTTCATAAAAAACATATGAAAAATGCTGATATTAATCTCTAAACCCTTTAGGTCTCACCTCCCACATCTCATATAACTCCAGAACAGGGGATTTATAAACCTTAAAATCCTTGAGAAAAATAACATTCACAGTTTCATTTTATTTTGGTGCCGTCAAGACTCTGGTCTTGTGAGATTTGGTGATGTTCAGTGGGAGTAGGCCAGCAAAGAAAAATTATGAGCAAGAGAAGGGTAAATTCTGGGCAAGTTAAAGCCTTCAGAGCAAAGTATTTGCCTTGTAGATGTGCTGAAAGGGAGATAAACAAATAGCATTATCATAATCTATTTATTTATAAAAGGTGAAACAATGACCTCTTGCATAACAAAGCCCAGACAAATTCTGGAAAGTAAAACATTTTGAAGCAGCAAATCCATGATCCAGAAAATTCCCAGACACAGGAGTAAATCTACTATTTACTCTTAGAATTTACTTTCTGGTTCAAACCAAACCCAACTAATATCCTGTTTCAGTCCACCTGACACAAGCTAGAGCTTAGGAAATGTTCCTTGCTCTGCTGATGCCACCTTTGGTCCCAAGTGCCTTAACTGCTGTTGTCCTTCCTCCTTGAGCAGCTCCCCAGGTGAGGAGGTGCTGCAGGTGCCAGAGCAGAGCAGGTGCCTGCAGCCCAGGAGAAAAATAGAGTGAGGTAGGTGTTGCTTCCATGTCTGAAATGCCTCCACCTGAGGGATTCAGCCCATGGAAAAGGACTCCTGCTCAGGAGAGGGGAGACACACTACAAAGTAACCTGCTTCTGTTTTAACTGTGTGACCATGGAGAGGACATGAGGAAGTGGGATTGAAAATCCATCTCTGCCCCAGCAGCATGGGTGGTGTTATAGATGGATAATGAGATGATTGGCTCTCGCAATTAAAAGATTAACTATTGTGTGACTATTAAGAAAAGCTTTAGTGATGTATAGTTATGTTGTTTTCGTTTAGATGTCCTCTGTTCTCCCCATGGTTCCCTTTTCCGCCCCCCTGTATTGTGACTCTCAGACAGCTGGGGTTGTCTAGGCCAGGTAAAAAGAAGGTGTGCATATGTCCCTTACCTGGGGGCAGTTGGGCTTGGAAAAGCTTGTTGCTTAGGGGGTGCAGCATAGCAACACCTGACCTCCAATCAAGTTACAAGAAAGCAGTCTCCACTGATAAATGGCAAAGAAGAGCTGACAGACTTTGGAAGGGGCTAGGGCTGGCAGATACAACCCCCAGGGGTACAAAAGACTGAGCATCCATTTTGAAGAGGAACCAGCCACGGGCAGTTCCTAGCACTGCAACTTTTTCCTTATGTAGTCTTTTGTTGTATTTTTGTTAAGGTTTAATAAACGTTTTTAAATTTTCAAAGTGAGCAGCTGTTGCTCACAGGCGAGTTGAGAGGAAGAACACCACCACAGAAAACTCATCAAGGATAAATCTTCTCTAGTTTCCACTGGGCAAGTCCTCAGACAGAATAGAAGGGCTGATGTTACTTCTGATCCTCTTGAAAGGACCTCCAGGTCATATTTACAAGAAGTGAGCAAAAAGTACCATGATCAGTGTTAGAGGGGCCCTGGCTCCATCCAGGTGGAGGAAAGGGACCATTGGATCTATTGGAGAATCTGGATCCGACGGCTGGTGCAGCAGGACCACAGGAGTACAAGGCTTTATTTGACATCAGCACCTGATGGACCCAGACGCCATCAATATCTGTAGGGGTAGAATCCATCTCTATTTCTGGGATGACAGAGGAATCCTAACAGCTGACTGTATTGGAAGCTGAAGTGATCCTGACTGGGAATGAAGGGCAAAACCACATTGTGACTGGCCCAGTGGCCCCATGAATCCTTTGCAGACATTACCTCAGGAGAGGATATTGTAGGGATACATCAGAAAAGACAAGGCAGCACTGTGAAGTCCTATGTGATGAGTTGCAGAAGTTACTGAGGGACAAGGTGGATCAAGTCAGGTTGCAGAGGTGAAAGCTGTCCAGCTGACTTTGGCTATTGCTGGATATCACTGAATGAGAGAAATGGCCACTGACTCATGCATAACAGCAAATGCTCCGTGGAGGTGGCTGGACAATGGAAAAAGACCAGTTGGCAGCGTAGAGGGAAACCCATCTGGGTTATTAAATTGTGGCAAGACATTGCTGTGGCAGCTACAGACAACTTTCCCAGGCCTTTCTAGGAAAAGTCTGTGAGAAGATCAGAGAAAAGAATGAGAAACAATTCTTATCTTCACTTGCTGCACCTGTTGCTGTGAACATGTAGAATGTGTTATGGAGATTTGTTTACCAAAGGGTGATTTCTTAATTAGCCAATGGTGATGGTGCTATGGACAAATTAGGCCAGACTTTCTTCAGAGAAAAAGGCTCTTGTTTATTTAAAAAGAGCTATAGGAGATGGAAGGCCTGAGATAGGCTCAGACCCACACACAAGTCAAAAAAATAACAGTGTGTCTACCCCACATCCACACTGGGTTCTCCAGGAAGCGAGTTCCTCAAAAGAACCCTGAACTCAACTGAACTCCCATTTTTATAACCCCCCTTCGGGTACAGGATTGGTCTACACGGGGGTCTTGGATCTACACGGTGATTGGCTTGTTTCTGGTGTTCCTATTGGTCTTTCTTGCCGTTCATTCCTGACCGATCATTTCCTCGGGGCGTCGAATGATTGGTTAGGTCTTTCGTCCAATCTCCTTCCGTGACGCTGGTTTTATTGCGCTGACTCTGTTTCTGGATGTTATTCTGCCCCTTTGGACCATCCCCCCGCTATATCCTGGACCCTTTAGAACTTGCAAAGAACATTGACTAGCCCCTTAAAACAATAACTCCCCTTCCCAAGGTTACAGTAATCAACTCAACCTTAACTCAATACAAACTAAATCTCACTTATAACAATGGTGTTTAGATTGGAGGACCAGTTAGGTCCAGGTGTAACGTAACTGTCTATAAAAGCAATGGGTTTCTTTGTAATAATAATGGAATAAAGAGACTGATCAGCCTCCTGTGAATGATGGAGTCAATGCTAATTATTACCCAGCGAGGGCCCGTTGCTGCAACACATTGATGCCTGGGTAGAGAAGTTGGCTGTGAAAGTTCATCCTGTGGATGCTCAAGTACCCAAGAGTCGGCCAGCGAAGAGCATCACAACAATGGGCAGGGAATTGGGCTGCCAGGATTAAAGTGTCTCGGGTGGGTTTGGACTAGCCACACAATGGTGAATTATTTCTGGCTCAGTGGGCCCCTTAGGCATCTAAGGTCATCAGGGAAGAGATGTATCACACAGATGCATCATGACTGAGGGGTGGACTTAATAATGGACACTATATCCTGGGTAATCCATGACTGTGAAATGTGTGCTGAGATAAAACAGGGCCAGGCGGGTAAAGCCCCTGTGGTGTGGGGGACAGTCGTCAAAACATAAATCTGGGGAAGCCTGGCAGATCAATTGCATCAGACTGCTGCAAGCTGTCCAAGGAAAGAGCTACATACTGACAGTGGTAGAAGGTATGATTGGATGGCTGGAGACCCATCCCCATGCATTACACCACTTCCTGGAACTTCATGTTGACCCTCGAAAAACCCTTGAAAAACACGCCTGTGGCAAAGTAGCAGCACTGAAAGAATTGACTTAAACAACGGGACTTATTTCAAAAACAATCTCATGAACATCTGGGCCCCAGGAAAGCCGAATGCTACAATGAACTGCTAAAAATCACCTTGAAAGCAATGGGTGGTGAGACCTTCAAAGATTAGGATCTTCATTTAGCAAAGGGCACCTGGTCAGTGAACACCTACCAGGCTCTACCCAATTGAGCTGGCACTGCCCAAACAAATCATCCACATACTGGAGAAGGGGATAAAATATCTGTGGCACATATGAGAAGTGAGTTAGAGAAAACTGTTTGGATTAGTCCTGCCTTAAGCATAGGCAAACCCATCCATGGCATTGTCTTTGCCCAAGGACCTTGGTGCATTTTGTGGGTAATGCAGGAGGATTTGACTTTGGGTGAGAATAGTCTGTGATGTTGAACTGTATAACACTGAGTGCTGAATGATATTGCCACTATGTGCCATAAGTCCCATAGCCAATGAGGATGGATGGCTCCAGATGGACCACTCATGAGCTCCTGATGCTGCAACCAGCCAACAGCACCACAGCCCTCCTGCCCTGAGAGACATCTAGAATGGACAGAATCACAGCCATGGACTAAATTAACTCAGCAGACATCTTAGAGGCCCAGCCATTCACAATGGAAATGATACCTGTGCTTGTGTATATTTTTATATGTATGTACGGATGTACGGATGGATGGATAGATGTGTGTATGTGTGTACGTATGTATTTAGTGGGAAGGTATAGGATCTGGGCATGAGTAGATGGTATAGAAAGAGGAGTAGATACTGTCCTGGTTCGGATAGGGCTTTAATGTGTTTTATATCACCTCACCTTTTTGTCAGTGGTGGGGGAAAGGGACTCTGTCTGGCCTCTAAGAAGGACATGGCTTCTGGATGAAAAACATAAAGGATGTTTCTGCCATTGTTCATTGTCTTGGGGTCCACATTGAGCACTTCTGCATGTGAGGTACCCTTTTTTGTATACTTTTCTTATTAATATTGTTGCTGTTACTGTTTGTTTTCTTATCTTATTGCTGTGGGCATTAAATATTTCCCATCTCAACCTGTGATTTTCACATTTTGTGCCTCCAATTCTCAACTCCATCCTGCCGAACTAGGAAGGGGGAGGGAAAAGGGGAGCAAGCAAGAACTATCTGGTTTGGGAGAGTCTTGGTGGGGGCACTGAATTGGGGAGTACCATTCTTAAACCATGACAGTTGCAAAGCAATCTGGAATTACATGGCTCAAACCAATAGCAACAGATCCTGATGCAGGTTTCCACCGTGTTATGATCCAGTTTAAACACAGAACAGCAGAGGAAACAAAGTCTCTGCAAATAAAGAGGATCAAACCCAGGAAGTTTCAAAATATAACCAAAAACATTATTAAAACCAAACAAGGTTAGATGTTGGTGCCAAAAAATTGATGAAAGAAAGAAAGAAAGTGTGTGCGCGTGTGTGTGTGTGTGGGGGGGTAGGAATGGACACGAGTTAGGTAGAAACATATCACCCTTCTGAGCGTCCCAATAAGTCTCACTGCTCCCCTCCATCTGATCTTCTGGGCAGTGAGGGGCCATGTTGACATGCCGCACAACACCACCACACCACACCACACCAAGAAATATAGAGTCCAATGGATAAATATACGTTTTGGGCAGGTGGGAATACTCACGTGCCTCATTTACAGGTGGCCAGTTAGACACTTTCCATTGCAGCACTGTGGATCTGTTATGCTGCAGCGCGCTGGTGCAGGGTCTGGAGCCTTGTTGCTGGGGGGGTGTGTGGGGTGTGGGGACAGGAATACTGGGCCTCTTCTCTGGAGAGGTATCCTTTGAATAGGATATGATAAGATCTTCTCAAACTCCTGGACTGAGAAATCCTCCTTGGTCATGGTGAGTTCCCAGCATGCTTTGGAATACCATGTAGATTCGTTGGGACCGATTGTTTTTTCCCCCTTTGTATCACCCTGCTTTTCCCCATATAAACCCCAGTTTCTGCTCTGTTCATGAGGGAGCTGTCATCTCTAGCTTCCTCTGCAGGGTGCTGGAATAGAGGCTACCTCAGTGGAACTGCCATATGGCGCTCCTGTCTCTTTGTCGCTGTGTTGGCCAGGGTACACCTCTCAAGGCAGAGCTGAAATCACTGCTACGAGCTGAGCTGTCTGCCCCTTGCTGAGATTACCCTGTGGCTGAAGGACTGCCTGAGACGCCTAGAAAGCTGGCGTCTTGCAGGACCTCTCTCTGGGAAGGCTGGGCATCTGGGTCAAGCCATCAGAGCCCTTACCAGACGCCCAGTGGGGGTGGGCTTTGGTGGGCCATGACACCCCTCTGTTCTTCATGTAGATGCAGCTTCTCCCAGGGTGAAGGGGCCCCACAACTTAGCTCCCCTGCACAGCAGAGGATGGGCGTTAACTGCCTCTCACCAGAGGCTTTTTCATCACACACCCAAAACCTCTCTCCCTGCCCCCCCTTTGATGTGAGAGTCTGTTGGAGCCTGGCAGCTGATAGCCCTGGGGCTTCAGTCTCCACTCAGAAGGTATTAGGCTTGTGCTCTGTCAATGTCCTCAGCCTTGAGTTGTTACTTTCTCGTATCTTTACCAGCAAGCAGTGTAGGCCCTCAGACAGGGCCCCATTCAGGCTGTGGTGGTCTTCTCTGCAGCTTTTGTAAAACAATTTTACTATAATAGGCAAAAGTTCTTCATGAAGATGTTTAAGTCATAAACTATAATATTTCAGTCTCCAACACACAGCACTCCAGGATCACAACTGGGCCAAGACTCAGTCCAAATTTTTTCTTGGGCCAATGCTGTGGTAACCGACCCTCAGAATCAGACAGCAAGTGGTTGCCATGGCAACAGGATCTACTACAGGCTTCAGCTCATGCCCACAGTAACCACTTGTAGCAATGGATCTCCATGGAGCTGCTCCCGGACTGGTGCGTCTGCCATGGGTCTTGGTCATGGGCCCTGGAGTGACAGGATGCGGTAGAATGGC
This sequence comes from Fringilla coelebs, assembly GCF_963513975.1. Taxonomy (NCBI): domain Eukaryota; kingdom Metazoa; phylum Chordata; class Aves; order Passeriformes; family Fringillidae; genus Fringilla; species Fringilla coelebs. Next base: position 9,005 of record NW_028167306.1, on the reverse strand, counting down.
TCCCCCTGAGAGCACGTTTAGACCAGCTTCTAGAAAAAAATCTTCCCTGTGAGGGTAGTGAGGTCCTGGCACAGGTTGCCCAGAGAAGCTGCGGCTGCCCCATCACTGGACGTGTCCAAGGCCAGTTTGGACAGGGCTTGCAGCAACTTCCTCTAGTGGAATGTGTCCCTGGCCATGACAGGAGGGTTGGAAGTAGAGGCTCTTTCAGGTCCCTTACAACCCACACCATTCTCTGATTCTATGATTCCATCAGTGGTGTGTGATGTGGTAGTTAAGAGTGTCTTGGGCAGAACAACCGCCAAACGACAGTTTTCCACTGTGGGGTAAGAAAGGAGGGAGCAGCAGAACTGCTGGAGGGCATCCTTGGACTGCTGGAGGGCACATTTTGTCCTTTTTAGGAGATCCATTGACAGATTCCCTTGAGAGTCAGTCCTGAAGGGAAAAAGAATCCAGGAAAGGTACAGATTCTTTAAAAAGGAAGTTTTAAAGCTCCAGGAGCTGTGCCCATGTGCCATAAGACAAGCCAGTGTGGGAAAATGGACTCGTTAAAGAGAGAACTTAGGCAGGAACTCAGGGCAAAAAAAAGCATGTGTCACCTCTGGAAGGAGAGGCAGAAAACTTAGGGGATTACAAGGATGTTGTGAGGTGATATAGCAAGAAAATATAGCAAGGGCCAAAGCCAAACTGGAACTTAATTTGGCCAGTGTGATTGAAGTTAATAAGAAAAGTTTCTATAAATCCCTTGGCAGCAAAAGGAGGGCTCATGAAAGTCTCCATCCTTTGCTGGGTGCAGGGGGCAGTGCCATGTCAGAGAGGAGGAAAAGGCTCAGTCTTTAATACCAAACACAGTTGTCCTGAGGATGCTCAGCTCCCAGGGCTGGAAGTGGGTGACAGGGAGCTGAGTGAAGCGCCTGAATCCACTGACTGGAGGAAACAGTCAGTGACCTGCTCTGCCAATGAGACACACACACACACATAAGTCCCTGGGCACAAATGAGATGCACCTGAGGGAGCTGGAGAACGAGCTGGCCAAGCCTATTTCACTCCTTTCTCAGCAGCTCTCGTAAACTGAAAGAGTTCCCGTTGACTTGAAATCAGCAAATGTGATGCCCTTCTATGAGAAGGATTGGAAGGAGGATTCAGAGAGCTCCAGGTCTGTCTGAGACATGGGGTTAGGAATTAGAGGGATATTGATTAGAAATAGATATTTAGATTCTATATATTGCTTAATATTTCCTGCATTTTACTGTGCTAACTGCCTGCAGAGGGAGGACAGGGTGTACATGTGAGAGCAGCATGAAAGAATGCAAGGATGTGTGATAAGGGAAGGATGACGTTCATCAAAACAGGATAAAGTTACAAGACTACCAAGACAACAAGGCTCCTCTGACCCCCGAACTAAATCAAACCAACCTTATGGCTTGGAGTGTAACCAAAGGATCAGTAAGCATGCACTAGAAGATGGGGTAAGAAGGTCAAATCTGATGAAGACCCCTTACTTCATCCCCCTGCGACCCCCAAGATGACCACCAGAGACAAGTACACAGGTGCAAGGGACTGACAAGTTAATTAGCATACAATGTGGGACAAGGTGGAGCCAGGAAATGAATATGCATAAATGTATTGCAAAACCTAATGTATATGTAACATTTTAGAGGATAAAAAAGAATGCTGAGAGCAAGCAGATGCGCACGCCTTTGCAGAACTATCCCACGTGCGCCCGGCCAAAAACAAAATACATAACTACTTTATAACTCACTTTGTCTTTTAGAATTTTAGAGGCTTTCCGCATATCATGTCAGCCTAACCTCTGTACTGGGGAAGGCCATGGAGCAGATCATCCTGAGTGCTATCCTACAGCATGTGCAGGGCAACCAGGGGATCAGGCCCAGACAGTGCACGTTTGGGAAAGGCAGGTCTTTCTATGACAGAATGACTCACTCAGTAGATGAGGGAAGGGCAGTAGATGTATATTTATAGACATCAGTAAAGCTTTTGACACTGGAGAAGCTGGATGCTCATGGACTGGACAGGGGCACTGTTTGCTGCATGAAAAACTGGCTGATGCCCAAGACCAGAGAGTGGTGGGGAACGGAATTAAATCCAGCTGGGGCCAGTGTAGCAGGACATGTTCCCTGCTACAGAAGCTCGCTAATTGGTGAAATAAATCACTAAGGACCACTTGTCTCGTGGTTATTTGTGTGCCATGGAAGTGACATTTCTACCTGAATATAAACATCTGGCTGTGGAAGCAAGATTGTGCAAAGGTAAGCTGGAATTTCTGACAGACACTCTACTTTACAATCTATTAAAGCTACACCAAACTTTCACAAAGTAGAAGTCTTCTGCACATTCCCTGGAAATGTGCGGGGCTTTTCCCTCAAAGTTAGAATGCTGGTTTTGTGGTTACTGTCTCGAGGCTTGAGTGAAAGGACTCTGTTAACATTCTTGCCTGTTTGGTGGTAAGTTACATTGACTCCTAATCTATACTGTTTCTTTCCTAGTTTTGATATAGGCACCTTAATGTTGTGCACCGTTTTACGTAATTAACTAGTACTTTTGTTTTATACTGTGTAGTAAGTAATTCTGTTCAAGACATTTTCTCTATTACCTCCTGTCTATTCAATAAATATCTCATTTTATATATACCTGATCTGCCACTCTTGCGAGCCACAGTGGTTTAGGTGCCAGCCACCTAATTCAAGCTGTAGCCAAAAATCTTAGCCTAAGACAGGGCTTGTCTGAAGCTCCCACTCTATCCATAACACCCAGTTACCCCAGGAGTCAGGGCTAGGTCGAGTCCTGTTTAACATCTTTATTGATGTCTGGACAAGGGGATTAAGTGAAAGTCAAACTAAGTCCACAAATGACACTGACTTGTGTGGGAGTGTGGATCTGCTGGAGGGCAGAAAGGCTCTGCAGAGGGATCACAACAGGCTGGATCAAGAGGCAGAACCTGTCTTGTACCCCATTGGGATGACTCTTGGCAAGGAATCATGCCCCAAGTGCCTCCACCAGAGGGACTGGAAACGGCTGGAGCAGTTCCTGAGGGATTCACAATCCCCCAAGCTTTTTCCTCGGTTTTCTCTTGCTGTCTCTTCCTGAAGCGTGAGTAATGGACCAGCCTGGGGGGGCACCTGGGGTCAGCCAAGGTCGCCCATCCCAAACCTCCCCCACTTTTAGAATCCCAGGCTGGTTTGGGTTGGAAGGGACTTCAAAAGTCTTCTCGATCCAACCTGGCCTTGGACACTTCCAGGGATGGAGCAGCTGCAGCTTCTCTGGACAACCTGTGCCAGGGTCTCACCACCCTCACAGGGAGGAATTTATTCCCAATATCCCATCTAACCCTGCCCTCTGGCAGGTGAAAACCCTCACCATCCATCCTGTCCTCTGACAAAGACCCTCCCCAGCTCTCCTGGAGGCCACTTTTTATATTATATTTTATATCTCTATTAGATGTATATCTACATACATATCAGCCCAAAAAGTGGCTCAGGCAGTTCATGACTGGTTGTGGCCACCTGGGGTAGCCCCTTTTGGAGGGGGGGGCAGGGGTGTGGGCAGATCTATGGGTTATTTTAGAGAGCCTCAGGAAGTTTGGGAGGGTCCTGAGGTTTTATAGGGTATTTGGGGAGGGAGAGCTATGGAGCATTTTGAGGGGACTCTAAAATTATTTGGGATCTACCGGGGAGTCTGTAGGGGATGAAGGGGGTCTTGGGGTTTTGGGGGGGGCTACAGGAGCGTATACTCCAGGTGCCCAAAGTCCTCTCAACCTGTTCTTCATCTGATAGGATTTACCTGCACCTGTCAGGGAAGCTCCCCACATAGACTCTGTTCCCGATTCCCCTGAAATTTTGATGTGTGCAACACGCAGGAATGTTTTTCCTGCAATTTCCCTAGCTCTGAAAGGGACCACGGGACTGGCACGAAACAGGAGGGGGGGGGGGGGGGGGGGCGGCTTGTCCATCCCCCACATCGGCGATTGCAGTTTTGATTCCAATTTTAATTAAAGGCTGAACTGTTGCTGACACTGCAACAGGGTCAGGGTCTTTCCCTACATTGTCGTCATCAGGCCAATTCCCAGGAGACACTCGAAGGGCGCTTGGAGGCCAACTGGGGGTGCTTCCGGGATCATTAAAGGGTTTGACGGAGCACTCAGGGGCCGGGGAGACAGTTGGAGAGCACTTGGGGGTCCGAGGGGACATGCAGGGTGCATTTTGGGAGCAAGCAGGGGACGGGGATCGGGCAGTTCCTGAGGGACTCTAAGGGGCACTTGAGGGTCAGGAGAGGGAAACTGGGGGTACTTACGGGGCTCCGGGGCGCACTTACGGTTCAGGGAAGCACTTGGGGAGCAGCTGGGACGGTTCTTGGGGAACAGTCCCGGCTCTGCTGGCCTCTCACGGGCTGCGGGGCATGACGGGAACCGCAGTCCTGGCTCTATGGACATCCTACGGGGCCCCGCGGTCTTTCGGGAGTTGTAGTCCAGGATGTGAGTAAACTGGCGCGGAACCAGCGGCCAATGGGAGGCGGGGGGCACGAGGGATTTTTGGGGGCTCAGTGGGAGCTTCTGACGCCCCCCATGACCCCCCACAGCACCCTCAGGGGCGGAGGGGCACCAGAACCCCCCAGCACCACGTCGGCCATGTGAAGGTGAAGAAGACAGGTGACCCCCACTCCCACGGGTTTGGGGGTTCCCCGCCCCGATGCACCCAATAAGCCCCCAGGCGCCCCTATATACTTCGTAGTCCCCACAGACCCCCCCCCCCCCCCAGCGCTCTCCTGGGCCCCCCAAAAGATTCCACAGACCCCCGGACCGTTAAAGACTCCCCAAAGCTCAAGGGTCCCCTTCCTGGACCCCCAATATCTTTCACAGATTTTCCTCAACACTCCTAGAGTCTCCCCAAAAAATCCCACAGACCTCTTCTAGACGCCCTAAAAACACCCAGTGCGCTTCCAACCACTTCTGATTTCCAGTGCTCCCGATAAACCTCCCAAATCCCTTCCTCAGCCTCAGAGCTCCTCCAAACACCCCACAGACCCTCACGGACCCCTTAGAGACACACGACACCCCACCAACAGCCACTTTTGGGCCCCCAGAACCCCCCAAATGCTCTTAGGGGGAAGAGGGGATTTGTGGCAATCTCAAAGGTGGGGAAAGTAAGGGAGGGCATTTTGGGGATCTCTCCACCTTCCTGGTGCAATTTTGGGGTGTCATTGCTTTATTGGCCCCATCATGGGTTGGGGGTGCCCAGGTGGGCATTCCAGGAGGGTCTCGATGGCCCTGGGGGGGAGAAGGAGAGCAAATGGGGAGTTAAGGGGACCTGAGATGCGCAGGGGCAGAGCCCTGAAATCTGGGGGTAGGGATGCCCTACCGAAGGCGTCCCCTTACAGCCCGGCGGTGGCATCGCAGCATCCAGAGGAGGGGGTCCCCAAGAGGGCCTGGGAGGGGGGGCTGCATGTCAGAGGGGGTAGCAGTCCCACAAGTGTTCCCTCGGCCCCACAAGAGACTTCCTGAGCAAGAAGTGTCTCCCCAACCCACAAGTGCCCCCTCAGCCCCGCAAGTGACCACTGACCCACAACTGCCCCTCCTGCCCCACGAGTAACCGCCCCTGGCCCACAAATGACAACCTTAGCCCACAGGGGCACCTCTAGCCCCACCAGTGACCTCCTGGCCCAAAAGGGCACATCCAGGCCCACCAGCGACCCCTCTGTCTCACAAATGCCCTCCAGCCCCACAAAGGTGTCTCAGGACCCTCAATAGTCCCCAGCCTTTGAGTAACTTCCTGGCCAACAGGTGACCCCCATGACCCACAAGTGACCCCCATGACTCTCAAGGGCTCCTCTGGTTCCTTACCCAGGTGTTGCTGCCACGGCGCCCCCTGTAGGGCATCACATGCACTGCTCCTGATTGGCTGTGGGGTCTCACAGGGGTCACATGTCCTCAAGCCGGACCCTCCCCGGTGCAGGGGCTCAGGAAGCACCTCCCTTGCAGGCCACAGGCCATCCTGGGAGTCATATGACTTCCAATATGGCGCATGCCACAGAGCCCTGAGGCAGTCATGTGACCCCCAAAAGGGCTTCTGCAGCAAAGGCTCATGGGACTCTCGCTTCCCAGCAGATGGCACCCCCTGGTGCAGAGATGCACAGCAGCTGCTGCTGATTTGCTGCGGGGCATGGTGGGAGTCACGTGACTGTGAGTATAGTGCCCCCTGCAGGGTCTCCAGAGAGCTGCTCCTCATTGGCCAGAGGGTCTTGTGGGAGTCACGTGGCCTCCAACGTGGATGCTGCCACAAGGGTTCTGGAGAGACAGCCTGGGGTGAAGATGCCCCCTGGTGCTTGCAGAAGTGTCTCCCGATTGGCCATGGGGGCCTCTGGTGGGTCACTTGACTGCCAGGGCCCTGCCCCCTGCAGGGCCCCGACGGATCACGTGACCCCCCCCGGTGGCCCTGCCTGCAGGGAACCCCGGGGAGCAGCAGAGCCCAGCAGGGCCCTGCCCACCGGGGGCGTGTCCAGCGCTGGCCCCTCCCCTTGGCACCGCCTCAAGCGCCATTGGATGAGGGGGTCATCGAGGGCGGAGCTGCAGGCGGCGGAGCCAAGCAGAGGCTTCGCCCCTTCCGGCGCGCGGGGGCGGGGCCTGAGCAGGGCGTGGCTGGAGGGGGGAGGAGAGGGTTGGGGAGGGGCGAGCACCTCCGAAATGCTGACTCTGCACTGACCCCGCGGGGCTGGTGGTCTCGGGAGGAATCTGAGGGGCTGCGGGACGCACTTATGGACACATTGGGGGGTCCGGGGTTACCACCTGGGATCAAGGGGGGTGGCTGGGGGTCCCCGAGGCGCTCTTGGGGAACACTGGTGCAAGGGAGGGAATTGGCAGGCGCTTAGGGGTCTGGGGCGGCATTTGGGGGTCTGGGGAGCACTTGGAGTCCGGGACAAGACTGAGGGAACGGGGAAACCGATTGGGGCCTCCAGGGGGCACTTGGGGATCCCGAGCGGCACTTGAGGCCGGGCTGCTCTCCCACCTCCTTTGCACCAGACGCTCCGTTCGCTGCTCCAGGCTGAGCTTCTGCGGGAGGTATGCGGGAAGTGACGCGGGGCCCTCTTGAGCTCGCAAATTCCCCCCTCTGTCCCCTCCGGACCCCTCAGGCCTCACCCGCTCCATCGCCCGCGCTCTCGTTTGGTTTCCCCCAGCGCTCCGAGCTCGGGCGCTGATTGGTTCAGGGCGGGGAAGGGCGGACGCTGCGGCCAATGGGAGGCGGGGGGAGGGGGAAGGCGGGGGAAGGTGCTACCGGAAAGGGGAGGGGTCCGCGGGAGGGGTTCGGGCATGCGCGGAGGGGTTGGTGGGCTCCGGCGGCACCGAGGGAGGCCCTGGCGTATGAATGGGGGACCCTGGAGGGATTTGCGGGTCTGGCGGCGCTGAGAGATGCCCAGGGAGTTCTGGGGATGGGGTGGGGGGGGTCACTGGGGTGGTTTTGAGGGTCTCAGAGAGGTTGTTTGGGATCCCCAGGGAAAGGTTTGTGGTGGAGGGAGGTTGGTGTGGTTCTGGGCGTCCTAGAAGGGATTTGGCCGTGCAGGAGGGTCGAGGGGGTCCCCATCTGGTTTGGGATGCCCTCGGGGTGGTTAAAGTGGCAGAGAGCTGGGATCCCGCAATCTCCCCCATGGACGCCCCAAATCTCCCCTAGGAACTCCAAACCCTCCCAAATCCCGACAGGACTTTCTCAGCTCCCCTTCGATCTGTAAGCCTGTGTGATGGAACGATACTAAAATTGGCTGGCAAATAAACTTTCTAACACAGTTTGAAGCATTAGAAAGCAGGCGTTCTTTATCTGCGCAGGACACACTGAAGGATTTTTCCATTAATCTGATGTGTGCAGTGAAGCTTTGCCACAGGGTATGGTCCTGGAGGACCACGAATGGGTCTCTGATGGTCATATTCACAGAATGCTTCCATATTACACGTGACCTTTCCTTGAATGTTTTCCTTGAGCACGTCCAGTTACGTAACTTGACAAAAACCCTGCTATATTCCTCATTACCTATTTGTCACTGACTCGAGCTGTGCTTGTGATCCTTTGTGCATACCTGTACATCCTTTCAGCTTTTCTGCCAGTTAGTCTTTAAGCTCCATCCAGCACCTTCAGAGCAACTGAAAATTTCTCTTCTCTGTGTCTTTTATCAGGTGCCCCAAAACCCTTCCAGGGACCCCCATCTCCCTATAGGGACCTTGTGGTTTGGGATGTTCAGAGGGCTGAGGAGATCCCTGGGTAGTTTTGGGGGATTCCCATGTAGCTTTGGGGGGCCCTGGATGGCTTTGGGGGTGGAGTCTCTGTCTCTGGACAGTTTTGAGCACCTCTGTGGGGTTCAGGGTTTCTCCATTTTGATGTCTTCATTTTAAGGCAAAAGCCCTATAATTCCCTGTTTGCCATTGTCTCTCCTGGCTCCAGGTGGTTTTCTTCAGCTTTTTCAGCCTTTTGGCCAGAATTTCCCATTCCCTGGAATACCCTGGTGGGACTTGGGTCATTAATTTTGGGTAAAAAACATCTGGACTTGGTCTGTCCTTTCCCCAGTGTCATAGGGCCAGAGGCTATCGTGGACACAGCGATTCTGGGAGTTCAGGGAATTTGGGATGATTGCTGTGGGTCTCACACCTGTTGTGAGATCCCTGTCACTCAAATCTATCAAGATGTCCTGTGGGTTCCACTCCCATCATTTCCCATCCCTGACAGGATGCCAGCTCCCAAATTCTCTGGAACTGTGTGTCATCCCCCCCCCTCCCCCCCCACCTCCATCCCGAGGTTCTGCTGAATCTGCCCAAATCTGCATGGTTTGACTGTGGCTTGGGTATTTTTTACTTGGGTATAAAAGCAGTGACTTTGGGACAAACACTCTGTGTCTGCATGGGGCCCAGGAATTCAAGAGCCAAGGGGCCGGTGAGTGGGGAAGAGTGGGGAGGCTTAATTCCCTATTTATTCCCGGTTTTCTTTATTTTTTGGTGATGGGCAGAAACTGAG